>NC_057804.1:543463841-543763841 GCF_018294505.1 Triticum aestivum | reverse complement strand
ATGGCGGGCCCGGATTCCAACAAATGGCTTGAAGCCATGAAATCCGAGATAGAATCCATGTATGAAAACAAAGTATGGACTTTGACAGACTTGCCCGATGATCGGCGAGCGATAGAAAACAAATGGATTTTTAAGAAGAAGACGGACGCGGATGGAAATGTTACCATCTATAAGGCTCGACTTGTCACTAAGGGTTATCGACAAGTTCAAGGGATTGACTACGACGAGACTTTCTCTCCCGTAGCGAAGCTGAAGTCCGTCCGAATCATGTTAGCAATTGCCGCATACTATGATTATGAGATATGGCAGATGGACGTCAAAACAACATTCCTTAACGGGCATCTTAAGGAAGAACTGTATATGATGCAGCCAGAAGGTTTTGTCGATCCTCGAAACGCTAACAAAGTATGCAAGCTCCAGCGATCCATTTATGGACTGGTGCAAGCATCTCGGAGTTGGAACATTCGCTTTGATGAGATGATCAAAGCGTTTGGGTTTATGCAGACTTATGGAGAAGCCTGCGTTTACAAGAAAGTGAGTGGGAGCTCTGTAGCATTTCTCATATTATATGTAGATGACATACTCTTGATGGGAAATAATATAGAATTTCTGGACAGCATTAAGGCCTACTTGAATAAGTGTTTTTCAATGAAGGACCTTGGAGAAGCTGCTTATATATTAGGCATCAAGATCTATAGAAATAGATCGAGACGCCTCATAGGTCTTTCACAAAGCACATACCTTGATAAGATTTTGAAGAGGTTCAAAATGGATCAGTCCAAGAAGGGGTTCTTGCCTATGTTACAAGGTGTGAGATTGAGCTCGGCTCAGTCACCGACCACGGCAAAAGATAAAGAAGAGATGAGTGTCATCCCCTATGCTTCAGCCATAGGATGTATTATGTATGCCATGCTGTGTACCAGACCCGATGTAAACCTTGCCGTAAGTTTGGTAGCAAGATACCAAAGTAATCCCGGCAAGGAACACTGGACAGCGGTCAAGAATATCCTGAAGTACCTGAAAAGGACGAAGGACATGTTTCTCGTTTATGGAAGAGACGAAGAGCTCGTCGTAAAGGGTTACGTCGACGCTAGCTTCGACTTAGATCTGGATGACTCTAAGTCACAAACCGGATACGTGTATATGTTGAATGGTGGAGCAGTAAGCTGGTGCAGCTGCAAGCAGAGCGTCGTGGCGGGATCTACGTGTGAAGCGGAGTACGTGGCAGCCTCGGAGGCAGCGCATGAAGCGATTTGGGTGAAGGAGTTCATCACCGACCTAGGAGTCATACCCAATGCGTCGGGGCCGATCAAACTCTTCTGTGACAACACTGGAGCTATTGCCCTCGCCAAGGAGCCCAGGTTTCACAAGAAGACCAGGCACATCAAGAGTCGTTTCAACTCCATCCGTGAAAATGTTCAAGATGGAGACATAGAGATTTGCAAAGTGCACACGGATCTGAATGTCGCAGATCCGCTGACTAAACCTCTCTCACGTGCAAAACATGATCAACACCAGAACTCTATGGGTGTTCGATTCATCACAATGTAACTAGATTGGTGACTCTAGTGCAAGTGGGAGACTGTTGGAAATATGCCCTAGAGGCAATAATAAAAGTATTATTATATTTCAATGTTCATGATAAATGTCTTTTATTCATGCTATAACTGTATTATCCGGAAATCGTAATACACGTGTGAATACTTAGACCACAATATGTCCCTGGTGAGCCTCTAGTTGACCAGCTCGTTGTGATCAACAGATAGTCGTGGTTTCCTGACTATGGACATTGGATGTCGTTGATAACGGGATCACATCATTAGGAGAATGATGTGATGGACAAGACCCAATCTTAAGCATAGCATAAAAGATCGTGTAGTTCGTTTTGCTAGAGCTTTGCCAGTGTCAAGTATCTCTTCCTTCGACCATGAGATCGTGTAACTCCCGGATACCGTAAGAGTGCCTTGGGTGTATCAAACGTCACAACGTAACTGGGTGACTATAAAGGTGCATTACAGGTATCTCCGAAAGTAGCTGTTGGGTTGACACGGATCGAGACTGGGATTTGTCACTCCGTATGACGGAGAGGTATCTCTGGGCCCACTCGGTAATGCATCATCATAATGAGCTCCATGTGACCAAGGTGTTGGACACGGGATCATGCATTACGGTACGAGTAAAGTGACTTGCCGGTAACAAGACTGAACAAGGTATTGGGATACCGATGATCGAGTCTCGGGCAAGTAACATACCGATTGACAAAGGGAATTGCATACAGGGTTTGATCGAATCCTCGACATAGTGGTTCATCCGATGACAACATCGAGGAGCATGTGGGAGCCATCATGGGTATCCAGATCCTGTTGTTGGTTATTGACTGAGAGCGTCTCGGTCATGTCTGCATGTCTCCCGAACCCGTAGGGTCTACACACTTAAGGTTCGGTGACGCTAGGGTTATTAGGAAGACTAGTATGTGACTACCGAATGTTGTTCGGAGTGCCGGATGGGATCCTGGACGTCACGAGGAGATCCGGAAGGGTCCGGAGGTAAAGATTTATATATGGGAAGTTGTCAAACGGACACCGGGAAGTTTCGGGGTCATACCGGTATTGTACCGGGGCCACCGGAAGGGTTCCGGGGGTCCACCGGGAGGGGCCACCCCTCCCGGGGGGCCATATGGGCTGCATGGGGCAGGGAGCCAGCCCCTGGTGGGCTGGCCGCACCCCCTCCCTTGGGCCCATGCGCCTAGGGTTGAGGGGAAACCCTAGAGGGGGCGCCCCCCTTGGCTTGGGGGGCAAGCCACCCTCTCCCCTCTCCCCTAGGCCGCCGCACCCCCCCCTAGATGGGTTCTAAGGGGCCGGCCCCCTTCTCCCTTCCCCCTATAAATAGAGGGGTGAGGGGAGGGCAGTCGCACCACCCTCCAAGGCGCAGCCCTCCCCTCCCCAACACCTCTCCTCCTCCGTTGTGTGCTTGGCGAAGCCCTGTCGGAGTACTGCCTCTCCACCATCACCACGCCGTCGTGCTGCCGGTGGAGCTGTCTTCCTCAACCTCTCCTTTCCCCTTGTTGGATCAAGAAGGAGGAGACGTCTCCCGTCCCGTACGTGTGTTGAACGCGGAGGTGCTGTCCGTTCAGCACTTGGTCATCGGTGATTCGAATCACGTCGAGTACGACTACATCATCACCTTGCAAGCTTCCGCACGCGATCTACAAGTGGTATGTAGATGCAAACTCACTCCCTCGACTCGTTGCTTAGATGAACTCATAGATGGATCTTGGTGAAACCATAGGAAAAATTTTAATTTTCTGCAACGTTCCCCAACAGGCAGCACCGTCATGGCTCACATAGGCACAACCCACATGCTACCTATGTTAAACACCATGGAGGAGAAGTGGCAGATGTGACGCGCTAGCTGGACGGACGTGGCGGCAGTGGGAAACAACTGTAGTACTAAAAGAAGATCATCGTTGTTTAAGGTAGTAACCGCCATGGTTGAAAATAGTAAGTTTTGGTAATTATAACCCGACTACTTGTACACAATCAGACAAAATCTAGAAGGACCATCTAGCCAAACCATAAAAAGTATATATTCATGTTATCACCTGAAACCAAAGTTCCATGGAAGCATTCAGTTCAATGATAAACCATGCCATCTTGATTCATGCCTTGTAGGTATATGGAAAGGACCAAACAAGGATATCTCACAATTTAGCCCTCCCTTAGTGTGAGCCTCTCCTGCATATGCAGTTTTGAAATAAAGAAAATTAGACAAATGCACCTTTAAATATCGAGTTGTGCATAATTCTTATTGAAACAAAAGAAATATACTTCGCGAGAAGTAAAATTAATTAATTACATTCTGGCATATGTAGCTAACAGGCATCGTTAAAACAATATATTTCTATAATGACTAAAAAGGGTATATGCATGTATGGAAACTATCACGAAGGTGAGTTTAGAAACCAAGAAAAGGAAATTCAAGCATATTTAATTTTAAAAGAAGAAAGAACAAAATCTGATCTTTCTTTTGGAAGTGTGTGTATAACAGCAGTACACAAAGCTGTGAATTGGAAAATTAAGGATTATCAAGTAAACATAACACTCACTGCCATCATGAGCAAGGTCCATCTATCTGGACTCGGAAAAATATAATGCAATCTTGGTAGCACAAATATACACGCAGAAAACAAAACATGTGTGGATCCTTCTATCAAAGGTTACAGAAAAAACAATTTGAACTCACTATGTTACTTAGAAAATGTCTTGGTAAGACATATATACAATATTTATGAAGCCCTCTAGTTTGATAAGAAAAACAATGGAGGAGCCGAGATTTAGTGATCCTTTAGCATGGAACTAAATATGAAGGCATGGGTATGACATAGAAGCCCTTCTTCCACTATATGTTTATCCACTCGAGGGGAAATGAATCACTTACTTTATATGAGATAATTTCAGTACCAATAAAGTTCAGATAGACAAATTCAGCACCTAAATGATCATATATAAGTTCAGTTTGTTTAATGAACCTTTATATTGCACTTTTTATCCCTAGGTAAAATGAAACATCTGTAAAAAAACCACAATAAAATTATATTAACCTAAAGAACTAAATCAAAATAATTAACCAAACATAAGAGTTCTAGGTATACGGCAGGACATATACTCTCTTCATTATACATAAGCAAGCAATCCAACAAATACAAACACAAGAATCGATCCCGCGAGGGGCGAATCCACTGGCCACGGGAGAGAAGGGTGAGGGGATTGGGAGAAGGTGGGGCCCTGCAGTGATGGGGAGAGGGTGGGGGTGCGGTGGCGGTGGTTGTGGACGATGGTGACGATGCCAAGGAAGTGAGCGTCAGGGGTCGCACGGGCAGGACGAAGGAGATGGAGGCGGCACAATCGCCCACCACCGTCTACTGCCCCTCCAGACTCGAGCACTCCGCGGGGTCGGAGCAGGAGGGGTCGGGAGCCACCGCCGTGCCCGGGGACCAGCTCGCGGATGGGGAGGGCGGGCGCCCACTCGCCGCCGCCTTGCTCTGCTGCTGCTCCTCCCCGTTGCCGCCGTCATCGTGCTCCTCGTCCTCCCTCCGCTTTTGGGGAGGGGGGGCTTTGCTACGGTGGATCTGGCCGCTGACGGCGCGGGGAGGCGGGTGGCGGCAGCGGCGGCGATGTGGGCGGGAGGAGAGGAGGCGTGCGGGAGGGGAGGCGAGGGGAGGGGAGGGGAACAAGAGAGAGGGAGAGGAGGCGTGCGGGAGGGGGAGGGGAGCCGGCTAGGGTTGCCCCCACGGGAGCCGTCCCTTTTATACCCCGTGCAAGTGAAATGACGAAAATGCCCCCGGTGGGGCAGGCTATTTACGCGCGGTGGCACAGTCGAGGTGAAATTGTTCATTGCAGCAGTAACTATTTTTTATCCGACGGACGAGGTCACTCCAAGGCTCGATCCGACGGCTCGGATCGCATCAAGCGCTTCGATCCAATGGCCAGGAATCCCAAACGGCTGAGGAGGCTGGAGGTTCACTGGCATTCTTGTTACTCGATATACGGGTCGGCCCATCTCCCCTTCAGAAAAATAAAAAGGTACAGGTGCCTGCGAGAGACTAGGTTCAAACTCACGACCTCATCACTCTGCGGATACTGCACTAACCACTAGGCCACCTGCTCGTTGGTGCATATGTACTTTCGTTATTTTATTTCTACGTGTAGGAAATGCATTCTGTCTTTTTACCTAATTTTCCTTTTTCTTTGTTTGTTTTCCTGTGTCTTTCTTATTTTTCTTTAAATGCGTGAACTCGTTTCAAATTGATGGTTCTTTCCAAAATTGACAAACTTCTTTTCGATTTTGATGAACTTTTTTCCTAATTGCACTGAACATTTTTTCAAATTCAATGAACTTTTCCGAAATTTGATGTTTTTTTTCAATTTCAATGAACTTTTTTTTAAATTTGATGAACTTTTTTCAAATTTGATGAACTTTTTCAAATGCAATGAACTTTTTTTAAATTGGATGAACTTTTTCCAAATTTGATGAACTTTTTTTCAAAATCGATGAACTTTTTTTAAGATTCGGTGAACTTTTTTCTAATTATGATGAACTCTTCTTATATTTCGATGAACTTTTTCCAATTACGATGAACTTTGCTAAAATTAGATGAACTTTTTTTCAGATTCGACGAACTTCCTTCAATTTTAATGAACTTAAAAAAATCAATGAACTTTGAAAAAAGGTCATTCCTTTTTTTAAGAAAAAGTTTCCTTTGATTTTTTTAGAAAAGTGCACGAATTTAGCAAAAAAAGACGAGCAGAACCGTTACAGCAAAAGAGAAAAAAATGGTTTGGGAAGCTTCCCCACATCGGGGGCTTTGCGAGCTAGAAAACGGATAAAGGAAATCAAACGAAGATTGTGAACATATGTCATTGGATGGGGAAGTGGTTTGTGCAATGCCATGTGAAGGGTGAGGTGCGGAGTTTGAATCCAATTCCTCCCCGCAGACCATATCATTTTCTTAATTTCCAACAGAAAGAAGCAATCGAGCGAAGATTTTTGGGCCGGCCCAATAGATGTCTCCTTCACGCGCCAGGAGCTGTTTCGGGCGTATAAGGTGCCGAACAGGAGCTCTCCGCTTCTAGCGTCCTATGAGTTTTTTGAAGGAAATATGCCCTAGAGGCAATAATAAAGTTATTATTTATTTCCTCATATCATGATAAATGTTTATTATTCATGCTAGAATTGTATTAACCGGAAACATAATACATGTGTGAATACATAGACAAACATAGTGTCACTAGTATGCCTCTACTTGACTAGCTCGTTAATCAAAGATGGTTAAGTTTCCTAACCATAGACATGAGTTGTCATTTGATTAACGGGATCAAATCATTAGGAGAATGATGTGATTGACTTGACTCATTCCGTTAGCCACTTGATTGTTTAGTATGTTGCTATTGCTTTCTTCGTGACTTATACATGTTCCTATAACTACAAGATTATGCAACTCCCGTTTACCGGAGGAACACTTTGCGTGCTACCAAACGTCACAACGTAACTGTGTGATTATAAAGGTGCTCTACAGGTGTCTCCGAAGGTACTTGTTGGGTTGGCGTATTTCGAAATTAGGATTTGTCACTCCGATTGTCGGAGAGGTATCTCTGGGCCCACTCGATAATGCACATCACTATAAGCCTTGCAAGCATTGTAACTAATAAGTTAGTTGCAGGATGATGTATTATGGAATGAGTAAAGAGACTTGCCGGTAAGGAGATTGAACTAGGTATTGAGATACCGACGATCGAATCTCTGGCAAGTAACATACCGATGACAAAGGGAACAACGTATGTTGCTATGCGGTTTGACCGAGAAAGATCTTCGTAGAATATGTGGGAGCCAATATGAGCATCCAGGTTCCGCTATTGGTTATTGACCGAAGACGTGTCTCGGTCATGTCTACATAGTTCTCGAACCCGTAGGGTCCGCATGCTTAAAGTTAGATGACAGTTATATTATGAGTTTATGTGTTTTGATGTATCGAAGGTTGTTCGGAGTCCCGGATGTGATCACGGACATGACAAGGAGTCTCCAAATGGTCGAGACATAAAGATCGATATATTGGACGACTATATTTGGACACCGGAATGGTTCCGGGTGAGATTGGGACAATACCGGAGCTCCGGGAGGTTATCGGAACCCCCCGGGAGGTATATGGGCCTTAATGGGCTTTAGTGGAAAGGAGGGGAAAGGAGCAAGGGAGCCCCCCCCCAAGCCCAATCCGAATTGGGAGGGGGCCAGCCCCCCCTTTCCTTCCTCCCTCCTTCCTCTTCCTTCCCTCTCCCTCTCCAAATAGGAAAAGGAGGAGTCCTACTCCCAGTGAGAGTAGGACTCTGTTGGGTATCGTAGCAGAAATTTAAAATTTTCTACGCATCACCAAGATCAATCTATGGAGTCATCTAGCAATGAGAGAGAGAGAGGAGTGCATCTACATACCCTTATATATCGCGAGCGGAAGCGTTCAAGAGAATGGGGCTGATGGAGTCGCACTCGTCGTGATCCAAATCACCGATGATCCTAGCGTCGAACGGACGGCACCTCCACGTTCAACACACGTACGGAGCGGAGACGTCTCCCGCGCCTTGATCTAGCAAGGAGGAGGGAGAGGTTGAGGAAGAGAGCTCCAACAGCAGCACGACGGCGTGGTGGTGATGGAGCGGCAGTACTCCGGCAGGGCTTCGCCAAGCTCTTAATGGAGGAGGAGAGGTGTTGGGGAGAGGAGGGGTTGCGCCTTTCTTGTGGTGTGCAGCCCTCCCCTTGTCCCTCTATTTATAGGGGAAGGGGGAAGGGGGCCGGCCCCCTCTAGATGAGATCTAGAGGGGGGCGGCGGCCAAGGGGAGGGGGCTTGCCCCCCAAGCAAGGGTGGCGCCCCCTCTAGGGTCCCCCCCCCAACCCTAGGCGCATGGGCCCAAGGGGGGATACGCCCAGCCCTCCAAGGGCTGGTTCCCTTCCCACTATGGCCCATGAGGCCCTCCGAGAGAGGTGGCCCCTCCCGGTGGACCCCCGGAACCCCTCCGGTGGCCCCGATACAATACCGGTATGCCCCCGAACTTTTCCGGTGACCGTATGACAACTTCCCATATATAAATCTTCACCTACGGACCATTCCGAAACTCCTCGTGACGTCCGAGATCTCATCCGGGACTCCGAACAACATTCGGTAATCACTTACAAGTCTTCCTAATAACCCTAGCGTCACTGAACCTTAAGTGTGTAGACCCTACGGGTTCGGGAATCATGCAAACATGACCGAGACAGCTCTCCGGCCAATAACCAACCACGGGATCTAGATACCCATGTTAGCTCCCACATGTTCCACGATGATCTCATTGAATGAACCACGATGTCAAGGATTCAAGCAATCTCGTATACAATTCCCTTTGTCAATCGGTACGTTACTTGCCCGAGATTCGATCATCGGTATCCCAATACCTCGTTCAATCTCGTTACTGGAAAGTCACTTTACTCGTTACATAATGCATGATCCCATGACTAACCACTTAGTCATATTGAGCTCATTATGATGATGCATTACCGAGTGGGCCCAGAGATACCTCTTCGTCATACAGAGTGACAAATCCCAGTCTCGATTCGTGCCAACCCAACAGACACTTTCGGAGATACCTGTAGTGCACCTTTATAGTCACCCAGTTACGTTGTGACATTTGGTACACCCAAAGCACTCCTACGGTATCCGGGAGTTACACAGTCTCATGGTCTAAGGAACTGATACTTGACATTAGAAAAGCTTTAGCAAACGAACTACACGATCTTGTGATGTGCTTAGGATTGGGTCTTGTCCATCACATCATTCTCCTAATGATGTGATCCCATTATCAATGACATCCAATGTCCATGGTCAGGAAACCATGACCATCTATTGATCAATGAGCTAATCAACTAGAGGCTCACTAGGGACATGTTATGGTCTATGTATTCACACATGTATTACGGTTTCCGGATAATATAATAATAACCATTTTATTATTGCCTCTAGGGCATATTTCCAACAGTCTCCCACTTGCAGTAGAGTCAATAATCTAGTTACATTGTGATGAATCGAACACCCATAGAGTTCGGGTGTTGATCATGTTTTGCTCGCGAAAGAGGTTTAGTCAATGGATCTGCGACATTCAGATCCGTATGCACTTTGCAAATATCTATGTCTCCATCTTGAACATTTTCACGAATGGAGTTGAAGCGACGCTTGATGTGCCTGGTCTTCTTGTGAAACCTGGGCTCCTTGGCAAGGGCAATGGCTCCAGTGTTATCACAAAAGAGAGTCATCGACCCCGACGCATTGGGAATAACTCCTAGGTCGGTAATGAACTCCTTCATCCAGATTGCTTCATGTGCTGCCTCCGAGGCTGCCATGTATTCTGCTTCACATGTAGATCCCGCCACGACGCTTTGCTTGCAACTGCACCAGCTTACTGCCCAACCATTCAAAATATACACGTATCCGGTTTGTGACTTAGAGTCATCCAGATCTGTGTCGAAGCTAGCGTCGACGTAACCCTTTACGACGAGCTCTTCGTCACCTGCATAAACGAGAAACATATCCTTAGTCCTTTTCAGGTACTTCAGGATATTCTTGACCGTTGTCCAGTGTTCCATGCCGGGATTACTTTGGTACCTTCCTACCAAACTTACGGCAAGGTTTACATAAGGTCTGGTACACAGCATGGCATACATAATAGACCCTATGGCTGAGGCATAGGGGATGACACTCATCTTTTCTCTATCTTCTGCCGTGGTCGGGCTTTGAGCTGAGCTCAATTTCACACCTTGCAACACAGGAAAGAACCCCTTCTTAGACTGGTCCATGTTGAACTTCTTCAATATCTTGTCAAGGTATGTGCTTTGTGAAAGACCTATGAGGCGTCTCGATCTATCTCTATAGATCTTGATGCCTAATATATAAGCAGCTTCTCCAAGGTCCTTCATTGAAAAACACTTGTTCAAGTAGGCCTTTATGCTGTCCAAAAGTTCTATATCATTTCCCATCAAAAGTATGTCATCCACATATAATATGAGAAATGCTACAGAGCTCCCACTCACTTTCTTGTAAACGCAGGCTTCTCCATAAGTCTGCATAAACCCAAACGCTTTGATCATTTCATCAAAGCGAGTGTTCCAACTCCGAGATGCTTGCACCAGCCCATAAATGGATCGCTGGAGCTTGCATACCTTTTAGCATTCTTAGGATCGACAAAACCTTCCGGTTGCATCATATACAATTCTTCATTAAGATAGCCGTTAAGGAATGCCGTTTTGACGTCCATTTGCCATATCTCATAATCATAGTATGCGGCAATTGCTAACATGATTCGGATGGACTTTAGCTTCGCTACGGGAGAGAAAGTCTCATCGTAGTCAACCCCTTGAACTTGTCAATAACCCTTAGCGACAAGTCGAGCCTTATAGATGGTAACATTACCATCCGCGTTCGTCTTCTTCTTAAAGATCCATTTGTTTTCTATCGCTCGCCGATCATCGGGCAAGTCTGTCAAAGTCCATACTTCGTTTTCATACATGGATCCTATCTCCTATTGCATGGCTTCTAGCCATTTGTTGGAATCTAGGCCCGCCATCGCTTCTTCATAGTTCGAAGGTTCACCATTGTCTAACAACATGACTTCCAGGACAGGGTTGCCATACCATTCTGGTGTAGAACGTGTCCTTGTGGACCTACGAAGTTCAGTAGTAACTTGATCCGAAGTACCTTGATCATCATCATTAACTTCCTCTCCAGTCGATGTAGGCACCACAGGAACATCTTCCTGAGCTGCGCTGCTTACCGGTTCAAGAGGTAGTACTTCATCAAGCTCCACCTTCCTCCCACTTACTTCTTTCGAGAGAAACTCTTTCTCCAAAGAGGACCCATTCTTGGCAACAAAGATCCTGCCTTCGGATCTGAGGTAGAAGGTATACCTGATTGTTTCCTTAGGGTATCCTATGAAGACGCATTTTTCCGACTTGGGTTCGAGCTTTTCAGGTTGAAGTATCTTGACATAAGCATCGCATCCCCAAACTTTTAGAAACGACAGCTTAGGTTTCTTCCCAAACCATAATTCATACGGTGTTGTCTCAATGGATTTAGACAGTGCCCTATTTAAAGTGAATGTAGCTGTCTCTAAAGTGTATCCCCAAAATGATAGTGGAAAATCGGTAAGAGACATCATAGACCGCACCATATCCAATAAAATGCGATTACGACGTTCGGGCACACCGTTACGCTGAGGTGTTCCAGGCAGCATGAGTTGTGAAACGATTCCACATTTCCTTAAGTGCGTACCAAACTCGTGACTTAAATATCCCCCCCACGATCTGATCGTAAGAACTTTATTTTTCTGTCACGTTGATTTTCTACCTTATTCTGAAATTCCTTGAACTTTTCAAAGGTCTCAGACTTGTGTTTCATTAAGTAGACATACTCATATCTACTTAAGTCATCAGTGAGGGTGAGAACATAATGATAGCCACCGCGAGCCTCAACACTCATTGGACCGCACACATTAGTATATATAATTTCCAATAAGTTGGTTGCTCGCTCCATTGTTTCGGAGAACGGAGTCTTGGTCATTTTGCCCATAAGGCAGGGTTCGCACGTGTCAAATGATTCGAAATCAAGAGAATCTAAAAGTCCATCCGCATGGAGCTTCTTCATGCGTTTAACACCAACGTGACCAAGGCGGCAGTGCCACAGATATGTGGGACTATCACTATCAATCTTACATCTTTTGGTATTCACACTATGAATATGTGTAACATCACGTTCGAGATTCATTAAGAATAAACCATTGACCAGCGGGGCATGACCATAAAACATATCTCTCATATAAATAGAACAACCATTGTTCTCGGATTTAAATGAGTAGCCATCTCGTATTAAACGAGATCCAGATGCAATGTTCATGCTCAGAGCTGGCACTAAATAACAATTATTGAGGTTTAAAACAAATCCCGTAGGTAAATGTAGAGGTAGCGTGCCGACAGCGATCACATCGACCTTGGAACCATTCCCGACGCGCATCGTCACCTCGTCCTTCGCTAGTCTCCGCTTATTCCGCAGCTCCTGTTTTGAGTTACAAATATGAGCAACCGCACTGGTATCAAATACCCAGGAGCTACTACGAGTACTGGTAAGGTACACATCAATTACATGTATATCACATATACCTTTGGTGTTGCCGGCCTTCTTGTCCGCTAAGTACTTGGGGCAGTTCCGCTTCTAGTGTCCGCTTCCCTTGCAATAAAAGCACTCAGTCTCAGGTTTGGGTCCATGCTTTGGCTTCTTCCCGGCAACTGGCTTACCGGGCGCGGCAACTCCCTTGTCGTCCTTCTTGAATTTCTTCTTACCCTTGCCTTTCTTGAAACTAGTGGTTTTATTGACCATCAACACTTGATGTTCCTTTTTGATTTCTACCTCCACTGATTTCAGCATTGAAAATACCCCAGGAATAGTTTTCACCATCCCTTGCATATTGTAGTTCATCACAAAGCTCTTGTAGCTAGGTGGGAGCGACTGAAGGATTATGTCAATGACCGCGTCATCCGGGAGGTTAACTCCCAGCTGAGACAAGTGGTTGTGCAACCCAGACATTTTGAGTATGTGCTCGCTGACAGAACTATTCTCCTCCATCTTACAACTGTAGAACTTGTCGGATACTTCATATCTCTCGACCCGGGCATGAGCTTGGAAAACCATTTTCAGCTCTTGGAACATCTCATATGCTCCGTGCTGCTCAAAACGCTTTTGGAGCCCCGGTTCTAAGCTGTAAAGCATGCCTCACTGAACTAGGGAGTAATCATCACTATGCGACTGCCAGGTGTTCATAACGTCTTGAGTTGCTGGGAAAATGGGTGCTTCACCTAGCGGTGCATCTAGGACATATGCTCTTTTGGCAGCTATGAGGATGTTCCTCAAGTTCCAGACCCAGTCCGTATAGTTGCTGCCATCGTCTTTCAGCTTGGTTTTCTGTAGGAACGCGTTGAAGTTGAGGGCAACATTAGCATGGGCCATTTGATCTACAAGACATATTGCAAAAGTTTTAGACTAAGTTCATGATAATTAAGTTCATCTAATCAAATTATTTAATGAACTCCCACTCAGATAGACATCCCTCTAGTCATCTAAGTGATCCATGATCCGAGTCAACTAGGCCGTGTCCGATAAATCACGTGAGACGGACTAGTCATCATCGGTGAACATCTTCATGTTGATCATATCATCTATACGACTCATGTTCAACCTTTCAGTCTCTTGTGTTCCGAGGCCATGTCTGTACATGCTAGGCTCGTCAAGTCAACCTAAGTGTTTTTGCATGTGTAAATCTGTCTTACACCCGTTGTATGTGAATGTTAGAATCTATCACACCCGATCATCACGTGGTGCTTCGAAACAACGGACTTTCGTAATGGCGCACAGTTAGGGGGGACACTTTCTTGAAATTATTATGAGGGATCATCTTATTTACTACCGTCGTTCTAAGCAAATAAGATGCAAAAACATGATAAACATCACATGCAATCAAATAGTGACATGATATGGCCAATATCATTTTGCTCCTTTTGATCTCCATCTTCGGGGTGCCATGATCATCATCATCATCGGCATGACACCATGATCTCCATCATCGTGTCTTCATGAAGTTTTCACGTCAACGATTACTTCTACTACTATGGCTAACGGTTTAGCAATAAAGTAAAGTAATTACATGGCATTATTCAATGACACGCAGGTCATACAATAATTAAGACAACTCCTATGACTCCTGCCGGTTGTCATACTCATCGACATGCAAGTCATGATTCCTATTACAAGAACATGATCAATCTCATACATCACATATATATCATTCATCACATCTTTTTGGCCATATCACATCACAAGGCATATGCTGCAAAAACAAGTTAGACGTCCTCTAATTGTTGTTGCATGTTTTTACGTGGCTGCAATAGGGTTCTAGCAAGAACATTTCTTACCTACGTCAAAACGACAACGTGATATGCCAATTTCTATTTACCCTTCATAAGGACCCTTTTCATCAAATCCGATCCGACTAAGGTGGGAGAGACAGACACCCGCTAGCCACCTTGTGCAACTAGTGCATGTCAGTCGGTGGAACCTGTTTCACGTAAGCGTACGTGTAAGGTCGGTCTGGGCCGCTTCATCCCACGATGCCGCCGAAACAAGATAAGACTAGTAGTGGCAAGTAAATTGACAAAATCTACGCCCTCAAAAATATTGTGTTCTACTCGTGCATCGAAACTACTCATAGACCTAGCTCATGATGCCACTGTTGGGGATCGTAGAAGAAATTTAAAATTTTCTACGCATCACCAAGATCAATCTATGGAGTCATCTAGCAACAAGAGAGAGAGAGGAGTGCATCTACATACCCTTGTAGATCGCGAGCGGAAGTGTTCAAGAGAACGGGGCTGATGGAGTCGCACTCGTCGTGATCCAAATCACCGATGATCCTAGCGCCGAACGGACGTCACCTCCGCGTTCAACACACGTATGGAGCGGAGACGTCTCCCGCGCCTTGATCCAGCAAGGAAGAGGGAGACGTTGAGGAAGAGAGCTCCAACAGCAGCACGACGACGTGGTGGTGATGGAGCGGCAGTACTCCAGCAGGGCTTCGCCAAGCTCTTAACGGAGGAGGAGAGGTGTTGGGGAGGGGAGGGGCTGTGCCTTTAGTGTGGTGTGCATCCCTCCCCTCGCCCCCCTATTTATAGGGGAAGGGGGAAGGGGGCCGGCCCCCTCTAGATGAGATCTAGAGGAGGGGCGGCGGCCAAGGGGAGGGGGCTTGCCCCCCAAGCAAGGGGGGCGCCCCCTCTAGCCCCCCCCCCCCCGCAACCCTAGGCGCATGGGCCCAAGGGGGGGATGCACCATGCCCTTCAAGGGCTGGTTCCCTTCCCACTACGGCCCATGAGGCCCTCCGAGAGAGGTGGCCCCTCCCGGTGGACCCCCGGAACCCCTCCGGTGGCCCCAATACAATACCGGTATGCCCCCGAACTTTACCGATGACCGTATGACAACTTACCATATATAAATCTTCACCTTCGAACCATTCCGAAACTCCTCGTGACGTCCGGGATCTCATCCGGGACTCTGAACAACATTCGGTAATCACTTACAAGTCTTCCTAATAACCCTAGCGTCACCAAACCTTAAGTGTGTAGACCCTACAGGTTCGGGAATCATGCAGACATGACCGAGACAGCTCTCCAGCCAATAACCAACAGCGGGATCTGGATACCCATGTTGGCTCCCACATGTTCCACGATGATCTCATCGGATGAACCACGATGTCAAGGATTCAAGCAATCCCGTATACAATTCCCTTTGTCAATCGGTACGTTACTTGCCCGAGACTTGATCGTCGGTCTCCCAATACCTCATCAATCTCGTTACCGGCAAGTCACTTTACTCGTTGCATAATGCATGATCCCATGACTAACCACTTAGTTACATTGAGCTCATTATGATGATGCATTACCGAGTGGGCCCAGAGATACCTCTCCGTCATACGGAGTGACAAATCCCAGTCTCGATTCGTGCCAACCCAACAGACACTTTCGGAGATACCTGTAGTGCACCTTTATAGTCACCCAGTTACATTGTGACGTTTGGTACACCTAAAGCACTCCTACGGTATCCGGGAGTTACACAATCTCATGGTCTAAGGAACTGATACTTGACATTAGAAAAGCTTTAGCAAATGAACTACACGATCTTGTGATGTGCTTAGGATTGGGTCTTGTCCATCACATCATTCTCCTAATGATGTGATCCCGTTATCAATGACATCCAATGTCCATGGTCAGGAAACCATGACCATCTGTTGATCAACGAGCTAGTCAACTAGAGGCTCACTAGGGACATGTTATGGTCTATGTATTCACACATGTATTACGGTTTCCGGATAACACAATTATAGCATGAACAATAGACAATTATTATGAACAAGGAAATATAATAATAACCATTTTATTATTGCCTCTAGGGCATATTTCCAACAGACTCCCCCCTTGGGCACGCCTCCTCCCCTTGGTCGGCCCCCTCCTCCACTCCTTTATATACGAGGGAGGGGGCACCCCATAGACACAACAATTGATCATTGATCTATTAGCCGTGTGCGGTGCCCCCCTCCACCATAGTCCTCCTTGATAATATCGTAGCGGTGCTTAGGCGAAGCCCTGCGACGGTAGAACATCATCACCATCACCACGCCGTCGTGCTGACGGAACTCTCCCTCGACACTTGGCTGGATCGGAGTTCGAGGGACGTCATCGAGCTGAACGTGTGCAAGAACTCAGAGGTGTCGTGCTTTTGGTGCTTGATCGGTCGGGCCGTGAAGATGTACGACTACATCAACCGCGTTGTGCTAACGCTTCCGCTTTCGATCTACGAGGGTACGTGGACACACTCTCCCCTCTCGTTGCTATGCATCACTATGATCTTGCGTGTGCGAAGGAAACTTTTTGAAATTGCTACGTTCCCTAACAGTGGTATCAGAGCCAGGTTTTATGCGTTGATGTTATATGCACGAGTAGAACACAAGTGAGTTGTGGGCGATACAAGTCATACTGCTTACCAACATGTCATACTTTGGATGGTGGTATTGTTGGATGAAGCGGCCCGGACCGACATTACGTGTATGCTTACGTGAGACTGGTTCTACCGACGTGCTCTGCACACAGGTGGCTAGCGGGTGTCAGTTTCTCCAACTTTAGTTGAACCGAGTGTGGCTACGCCCGATCCTTGAGAAGGTTAAAACAGCACTAACTTGACGAACTATCATTGAGGTTTTGATGCGTAGGTAAGAACGTTTCTTGCTAAGCCCGTAGCAGCCACGTAAAATTTGCAACAACAAAGTAGAGGACGTCTAACTTGTTTTTGTAGGGCATGTTGTGATGTGATATGGTCAAGACGTGATGCTATATTTTACTGTATGAGATGATCATGTTTTGTAACCGAGTTATCGGCAACTGGCAGGAGCCATATGGTTGTCACTTTATTGTATGCAATGCAATCGCCATGTAATTGCTTTACTTTATCATTAAGCGGTAGCGATAGTCGTAGAAGCAATAGTTGGCGAGACAAAAATGATGCTACGATAGAGATCAAGGTGTCGCGCCGGTGACGATGGTGATCATGACGGTGCTTCGGAGATGGAGATCACAAGCACAAGATGATGATGGCCATATCATATCACTTATATTGATTACATGTGATGTTTATCTTTTATGCATCTTATCTTGCTTTGTTTGATGGTAGCATTATAAGATGATCTCTCACTAAATTTCGAGATAAAAGTGTTCTCCCTGAGTATGCATCATTGCCAAAGTTCGTCGTGCCCAGACACCACGTGATGATCGGGTGTGATAAGCTCTACGTCCATCTACAACGGGTGCAAGCCAGTTTTACACACGCAGAATACTCAGGTTAAACTTGACGAGCCTAGCATATGCAGATATGGCCTCGGAACACAAAGACTAGAAGGTCGAGCGTGAATCATATAGTAGATATGATCAACATAGTGATGTTCACCATTGAAAACTACTCCATTTCACGTGATGATCGGCTATGGTTTAGTTGATTTGGATCACGTGATCACTTAGATGATTAGAGGGATATCTATCTAAGTGGGAGTTCTTAAGTAGTATGATTAATTGAACTTAAATTTATCATGAACTTAGTCCTGGTAGTATTCTGCAAATTATGTTGTAGATCAATAGCTCGTGTTGTTGCTTTCATATGTTAATTTTGATATGTTCCTAGAGTAAACTGTGTTGAAAGATGTTAGTAGCGCTGATGCGGATTGGATCCGTGATCTGAGAATTGTCCTCATTTCTGCACAGAAGAATTATGTCCTTGATGCACCACTAGGTGACAGACCTATTGCAGGAGCAGATGCAGATGTTATGAACGTTTGGCTAGCTCAATATGATGACTACTTGATAGTTTAGTGCACCATGCTTAACGGCTTAGAATCGGGACTTCAAATACGTTTTTGAAAATCATGGACCATATGAGATGTTCCAGGAGTTGAAGTTAAATATTTCAAGCAAATACCTGAGTTGAGAGATATGAAGTCTCCAACAAGTTCTATAGCTAAAAGATGGAGGAGAATAGCTCAAGCAGTGAGCATGTGCTCAGATTGTCTGGGTACTACAATCACTTGAATCAAGTGGGAGTTAATCTTCCAGATAAGATAGTGATTGACAGAGTTCTCTAGTCACCATCACCAAGTTGCTAGAACTTCGTGATGAATTATAGTATGCAAGGGATGACGAAAACGATTCCCGAGCTCTTCATGATGTTGAAATCAATGAAGGTAGAAACCAAGAAAGAGCATCAAGTGTTGATGATAGACAAGACCACTAGTTTCAAGAAAAGGACAAAGGGAAAGAAAGGGAACTTCAAGTAGAATGACAAGCAAGTTGTCACTCCCGTGAAGAAGCCCAAAGCTGGACCAAGGCCTGAAACTGAGTGCTTACACTGCAAAGGAAATGGTCACTGGAAGTGGAAATGCCCTGAATATTTGGTGGATAAGAAGGATGGCAAAGTGAATAAGGGTATATTTGATATACATGTTATTGATGTGTACCTTACTAGTGTTTATAGTAGCCCCTGAGTATTTGATACTTGTTCGGTTGCTAAAAATTAGTAAACAGGAGTTACAGAATAAACAAAGACTAGTTGAGGGTGAAGTGACGATGTGTGTTGGAAGTGGTTCCAAGATTGATATGATCATCATCGCACACTCCCTATACTTTTGGGATTAGTGTTAAACCTAAATAAATGTTATTTGGCGTTTGTGTTGAGCATGAATATGATTTAATCAGGTTTATTGCAATACGGTTATTCATTTAAAGTCAGAGAATAATTGTTGTTCTGTTTACATGAATAAAACCTTCAATGGTCATACACCCACTAAAAATAGTTTGTTGGATCTCGATCATAGTGATACACATATTCATAATATTGATGCCAAAAGATGCAAAGTTAATAATGATAGTGCAACTTATTTGTGGCACTACCGTTTGGGTCATATCGGTGTAAAGCGCATGAAACTCCATAAAGATGGATTTTCGGAATCACTTGGTTATGAATCATTTGATGCTTGTGAATCGTGCCTTTTGGGCAAGATGACTAAAACTCCGTTCTCCAGAACAATGGAACGAGCTACTGACTTGTTAGAAATAATACATACTGATGTATGCAGACCAATGAGTATTAAGGCTCGTGGCATGTATCGTTATTTTCTGACCTTCACAGATGATTTGAGCAGATATGGGTATATCTACTTGATGAAACATAAGTCTGAAATAGTTGAAAGGTTCAAAGAATTTTAGAGTGAAGTGGAAAATCATCGTAACAAGAAAATAAAGTTTCTGCGATCTGATCGTGGAGATGAATATTTGAGTTACGAGTTTGGCCTTCAGTTAAAATAATATGGAATAGTTTCACAAACTCATGCCTACTGGAACACCACAGCGTCACGGTGTGTCCGAACATCATAACCGCACTTTATTGGATATGGTGCGATCTATGATGTATCTTACCGATTTACCACTATCGTTTTGGGGTTATGCATTAGAGACAGCTGCATTCACTTTAAATAGGGCACCATCAAAATCCGTTGAGACGACACCGTATGAACTATGGTTTAGCAATAAACCTAAGCTGTCGTTTCTTAAAGTTTGGACTTGCGATGCTTATGTAAAAAAGTTTCAACCTGATAAGCTCGAACCCAAATCGGAGAAGTGCGTCTTCATAGAATACCCAAAGAAAACTATTGGGTACACCTTCTATCACAGATCCGAAGGCAAGATATTCGTTGCTAAGATGGATCCTTTTTAGAGAAGGAGTTTCTCTCGAAAGAAGTGAGTGGGAGGAAAGTAGAGCTTGATAAGGTAATTGTACCTTCTCTCGAATTGGAAAGTAGTTCATCACAGAAATCAGTTCTAGTGATTCCTACACCAATTAGTGAGGAAGCTAATGATGATGATCATGAAGCTTCAGATCAAGTTACTACTGAACCTCGTAGGTCAACCAGAGCAAGATCTGCACCAGAGTGGTACGGTAATCCTATTCTGGAGGTCATGTTACTTGACCATGGCGAACCTACGGACTTTGAGGAAGCGATGATGAGCCCAGATTCCGCGAAATGGCTTAAGGCTATGAAATCTGAGATAGGATCCATGTATGAGAACAAAGTATGGACTTTGGTTGACTTGCCCGATGATCGCCAAGCCATATAAAATAAATGGATCTTCAAGAGGAAGACGGACGCTGATAGTTGTGTTACTATCTACAAAGCTAGACTTGTTGCGAAAGGTTTTCGACAAGTTCAAGGGGTTGACTATGATGAGACTTTCTCACCCGTAGCGATGCTTAAGTCTGTCTGAATCATGTTAGCAATTGCCACATTTTATGAAATCTGGCAAATGGATGTCAAAACTGCATTCCTGAATGGATTTCTGGAAGAAGAGTTGTATATGATGCAACCAAAAGGTTTTGTCGATCCGAAAGGTGCTAACAAAGTGTGCAAGCTCCAACGATCCATCTATGGACTAGTGCAAGCATCTCGGAGTTGGAATATACACTTTGATGAGTTGATCAAAGCATATAGTTTTATACAGACTTGCGGTGAAGCCTGTATTTACAGGAAAGTGAGTGGGAGCACTACAGCCTTTCTGATAAGTATATGTGAATGACATATTGTTGATCAGAAATAATGTAGAATTTTCTGGAAAGCATAAAGGAGTGTTTGAAAGGAGTTCTTCAAAAGAAAGACCTCAGTAAAGCTACTTACACATTGAGCATCAAGATCTATAGAGATAGATCAAGACGCTTGATAAGATTTTTCAAAGAGTACATACCTTGATAAGATTTTGAAGTAGTTCAAAATGGAACAGTCAAAGAAGGAGTTCTTGCCTGTGTTGCAAGGTGTGAAGTTGAGTAAGACTCAAAACTGGACCATGGCAGAAAATAGAAAGAGAATGAAAAGTCATTCCCTATGTCGCAGTCATAGGTTCTATAAAGTATGCTATGTTGTGTACCAGACCTATTGTATACCTTGTTCTGAGTTTGGCAAGGGAGTACAATTTTGATCTAGGAGTAGATCACTGGACAGCGGTCAAGATTATCCTTAGTGGAATAAGGATATGTTTCTCGATTATGGAGGTGACAAGAGGTTCATCGTAAAGGGTTACATCGATGCAAGATTTGACACTGATCCAGATGACTCTAAGTCTCAATCTGGATACATATTGAAAGTGGGAGCAATTAGCTAGAGTAGCTCCGTACAGAGCATTGTAGACATAGAATATTTTTGCAAAATACATACGGCTCTGAATGTGACAGGCCCGTTGACTAAACTTCTCTCACGAGCAAAACATGATCACACCTTAGTACTCTTTGGGTGTTAATCACATAGCAATGTGAACTAGATTATTGACTCTAGTAAACCCTTTGGGTGTTGGTCACATGACGATGTGAACTATGGGTGTTAATCATATACAGATATGAATATTGGTGTTAAATCACATGGCGATGTGAACTAGATTATTGACTCTAGTGCAAGTGGGAGACTGAAGGAAATATGCCCTAGAGGCAATAATAAAGTTATTATTTATTTCCTCATATCATGATAAATGTTTATTATTCATGCTAGAATTGTATTAACCGGAAACATAATACATGTGTGAATACATAGACAAACATAGTGTCACTAGTATGCCTCTACTTGACTAGCTCGTTAACCAAAGATGGTTAAGTTTCCTAACCATAGACATGAGTTGTCATTTGATTAACGGGATCACATCATTAGGAGAATGATGTGATTGGCTTGACCCATTCCGTTAGCTTAGCACTTGATCGTTTAGTATGTTGCTATTGCTTTCTTCATGACTTATACATGTTCCTATAACTATGAGATTATGCAACTCCCATCTACCGGAGGATCACTTTGTGTGCTACCAAACGTCACAACGTAACTGGGTGATTATAAAGGTGCTCTACAGGTGTCTCCGAAGGTACTTGTTGGGTTGGCATATTTTGAGATTAGGATTTGTCACTCCGATTGTCGGAGAGGTATCTCTGGGCCCACTCGGTAATGCACATCACTATAAGCCTTGCAAGCATTGTAACTAATAAGTTAGTTGCAGGATGATGTATTACGGAACGAGTAAAGAGACTTGCCGGTAACGAGATTGAACTAGGTATTGAGATACCGATGATCGAATCTCGGGCAAGTAACATACCGATGACAAAGGGAACAACGTATGTTGTTATGCGGATTGACCAATAAAGATCTTCATAGAATATGTGGGAGCCAATATGAGCATCCAGGTTCCGCTATTGGTTATTGACCGGAGACGTGTCTCGGTCATGTCTACATAGTTCTCGAACTCGTAGGGTCCGCAGGCTTAAAGTTAGATGACAGTTATATTAAGAGTTTATGTGCTTTGATGTACCGAAGGTTGTTCGGAGTCCCGGATGTGATCACGGACATGACGAGGAGTCTCGAAATGGTCGAGACATAAAGATCGATATATTGGATGGCTATATTTGGACACTGGAATGGTTCCGGGTGAGATTGGGACAATACCGGAGCTCCGGGAGGTTATCGAAACCCCCCGGGAGGTATATGGGCCTTAATGGGCTTTAGTGGAAATGAGGGGAAAGGAGCAAGGGAGGGGGCGCCCCCCCCCAAGCCCAATCTGAATTGGGAGGGGGGTCGCCCCCCCCCCCCTTCCTTCCTCCCTCCTTCCTCTTCCTTCCCTCTCCCTCTCCAAATAGGAAAAGGAGGAGTCCTACTCCCCGTGGGAGTAGGACTGCCCCCTTGGGCACACCTCCTCCCCTTGGCCGGCCCCCTCCTCGACTCCTTTATATACGGGGGAGGGGGGCACCCCATAGACACAACAATTGATCATTGATCTCTTAGCCGTGTGCGATGCCCCCCTCCACCATAGTCCTCCTCGATAATATCGTAGTGGTGCTTAGGCGAAGCCCTGCGACGGTAGAACATCATCATCGTCACCACGCCGTCATGCTGACGGAACTCTCCCTCGACACTCGGTTGGATCGGAGTTCGAGGGACGTCATCGAGCTGAACGTGTGCAAGAACTCGGAGGTGTCATGCTTTTGGTGCTTGATCGGTCGGGCCGTGAAGACGTATGACTATATCAACCGCGTTGTGCTAACGCTTCCGCTTTCGGTCTACGAGAGTACATGGACACACTCTCCTCTCTCGTTGCTATGCATCACCATGATCTTGCGTGTGCGTAGGAAATTTTTTGAAATTACTACGTTCTCCAACATTTTTTGGGTGATTTAATGGACTAAATAGTTAAGGGACTAACGTGTTTGTGAGTTTACGCAGGTCGAGAGGCTTCGACGTTGTAGGTTTTGCATCTTTGTTTGTAACTAGCAAATATGCCGGTACATTGCAACGGGAGAAAAGTTATTAGATTATGCACGTGCGATAGATATAAAAAATTCCGAACCAAATGCCAGGATGAGATAAGGACTTTTAGAATGTAATTTCATAAAGTATGTCTAGGTTATGTCATGACGAGATAAGAGACTTTTAAAAAGTCATTTAAAAAATAAAAAATGTGATGGTCTCATCACGACTTGATTTTCTAACGCGTCATAACAAAAAAATGTCGACGATCAAACTGCATTGATGGACACTGCATGAGCTAGACTGATGAGTGAGTGCCTCGCATTGACCTAGCGTAGCAGTGTTTATAATAATCAATAATGTGGTACCAAAAAATATATAGCTGAGTATGATGGCAAAATAGAAATTTAGTCATTTTTATATAGCTTACAAAAATTAACCCATAGAAAGTTGTGTCAACTTTTGAGGGCTCAGCGTTGTACAAGACGTGAAAAACTTTTTTTATCCAAATCGAGGGACTGAATACAATCATGAAGCGCCCCCTACAGATCTCCTGTGCGACGGTTCGTTATGTTCATTATTTATGTATCTGTTTTAATTTTTGTGAACATATTCCAAACTTTAATGGACATTTTTTAAATTCCCTAGTATGTTTTGAATACTGGATATTTTTTAAAAATCATGAACATTTTTTATTTCCTGAAAATTTATTTGAAATCGTGATAGTTTTTATAATACGTGAACAATTTTTTGAAATCACGATCATTTTATAATTTTCCAAATGTTTTTTTAATTCACAAACAGTTTATAATTTTCAAGACTTTTTTTGAAATATTGTTTTTTTGAAAATCACGAATAAATTTAAAGAAGAAAAAACTAAAACAGAAATGAGAACGTGAAAGGCAAAAAATGAAATAAAAAACAGAGGCGTTGCAACCTGCAAATGGGCCGGCCCATTACCGTGTGCGGGGGGAGTAGGCGCGCTTGCGAGAGAGAAAAAAGGAGAGATAAAAGGTGGGCAGGCTGGGGATCAAATCCTGGTCGCTGCAGTGGAGACGTGCGGCGCTGGTCACTGCGCTCAGCGCATCTTCATTTTTTTTAAAGAAAGTTTGAACTTTATTCATTAGAAATAATCATTACATCGTTTATGAGGATTGGTACAATTACATTATATGGTTTCTCAAACCAATCAGAAATGAATGAAAATCTAGCCAACTTGGCAAGTTCATGAGCAACTTTATTTGCTTCTCTATTACAATGCTCGAATCTAGAAATAGGAAAATCGTAAGCTAAGTGAAAACAGTCATCAAAAATTGCAGCTGCTGCCTCCGACGATCGTCCTCCTTCGTTCATGGTCTCGATCACCTCCATATTATCTGAGTTAATAATTATGCGATTACAACCCGTCCTTTGCGCAAGCTATAGGCCAAATTTTAACGCCAAAGCTTCAGCCATCAACACATCTGCACACCAGTCAATCTTACCATTTCCCCCACCAATGAATCTACCTTTGTCATCTCTTAAGACAGCCCCGATCGTACCCCTGGGAAGGTCGTGATCAAAAGAAGCATCAACATTAAGTTTAACAAATCCCGTCGGGGGATTAGACCATCCTCCTCTTTTAATGGAAGCCTTCGGCGAGGAGGCATTAACAAAATTGGCAGCGAGAGCGCGTATCCCCATGGATATCTGTTGTGCATTCTGAGTAGTCTTATTGTGTACCAATTTGCGCCTTTCCCACCACAAGTACCAGGCTGATATGGCAATCATGTCACGCACATTACGAGTGCCCGTAATACATAGTTCCTGATCTGGTAATGAAAGTAAATATTCCAAGATTGCCTCACCCGCATAGTCTATTTTACAAGCTCTGTCTATAATATCGTCCATCC
Organism: Triticum aestivum; assembly: GCF_018294505.1. NCBI lineage: Eukaryota > Viridiplantae > Streptophyta > Magnoliopsida > Poales > Poaceae > Triticum > Triticum aestivum. The sequence continues at coordinate 543,737,974 of NC_057804.1, read as the reverse complement.
CTAGTCTTCTCCAGACTTCTTTTGCTCTGTCACATAGAAACAACAAATGTTTTGTGCCTTCTGGCCAGATGAGCAGGCAGGACACTTAGGCGAGACTTTCACATGTCTATTAGCTAAATTAACACGACACGGAATAGTGCCGTGAAGTGTACGCCAAATAAATATTTTAACCTTTGCTGGACAAGCAAGTTTCCAAATCCTCGCCCAAATAGGATTGACCGTGGTACGTCCCATCCCATTGGTATGTCGTAACTTGTTCCCATATTGGTGGTCTCATTCCACAAAATAAGCAGACCGAACCGAAAAAATCCCATTTTTTGTGAAATTCAAAGCTATGAAATCTGGCATATCATGTTGCGATATCGGGATCGTAAGCACCCGCTGAACATCAATAGGCCACAGAGTCTGTCTGAGAAGATCTTCATCCCAACTATTTAGGATTGGATCAATCAAATCTGCTACCTTCCGTAACAACTGGCCTCCCTTAGGGGTAACAATTTCACGGTTTGCACAATTTAAAATCCATGCATCCTCCCAAATGTCAATATTCTGCCCGTTTCCCACTTGCCAAATATGACCACGCTTCAGGGAGCTCACAGCCGCCATAATACTTTGCTAGGTGAAGGAAGATCCCTTCTTCAGGTCAGTGTTCAACAAATCACCATCAGGATAGTATTTGACTCTCAAAATAGTAGCACATAGAGAATCCAGATTCTCGAGAAGACGCCAAGCCTGTTTAGCAAGCATAGCCAAATTGAAACAATGGATATCCCGAAAACCCATTCCTCCTTGGTTCTTGGGTACACACATTTTCCACCAAGCCATCCAATTCATCCTCCTTTGGTTGTCCTCATCTCCCCACCAGAAATGCGTCATCGCGTCAATAATTCCTTTGCATATTTTTTTTAGGAATTTTAAAGACCGACATTGCATAGGTGGGAATAGCTTGAACAACCGCTTTAAGTAAGATCTCCTTTCCTCCAGCCGACAGAAGTTTCTCCTTCCAGCCACTAATTCTCTGAACAATACGATCAATTAAGTATTGGAAACAATCGGATTTATCTAAACCCACATTGGCCGCCAGTCCTAAATATTTGTCATTCAAGGCCTCAGTCATTATATTGAGAATTGTACACATTTGTTCTCTAGTGTCCACTCCCGTATTAGGGCTAAAAAAGATGTTGGATTTGTCGACACTGACCATTTGCCCTGAAGCTGCGCAATACGAATCTAGAACTGATTTTAATGTTTCCGCACTTTGCAAATTTGCTTTCATAAGGATTAAAGAGTCATCAGCAAAAAGAAGGTTCGTGACATATGGGACATCTCTGCAAACCTTTACTCCTGAAATATTCCCATTTTCTTCCGCATGCGTTAGTAAAGCTGTGAGACCCTCCGTGCATAACAGGAACATGTAAGGAGACAGCGGGTCTCCTTGCCTCAGACCCCTAGTAGGTTTAAAACTTTCACTCTCCTCCGCATTAAACTGAATATGATATTCAATAGTAGAAACACACTCCATAATAAAATTTACCCACACCTCACGAAATCCAAGTTTGAGCATAATCTCCTTGAGAAAAGGCCATTCAACCCGGTCATAAGCTTTATGCGTATCCAATTTTATCGCACATAATCCTTCTTTGCCTGCTCTCTTTTTCTTGATGGTGAGGAAGCATTCGTATGCCACCAATACGTTATCCGTAATAAGTCTTCCAGGAACAAATGCGCTTTGAGTTGGGCTAATAATATCTGGTAGGAACACCTTTAGGCGAGAGGCAATCGTTTTTGCAATAATTTTATACACCACATTGCACAGACTAATTGGTCTAATCTGGGTTACCTTCTCCGGAGAATTGACTTTTGATATCATCACAATCGCAGTATCATTCCAGCCAGATGGGATAGTGCAAGTGTTTACTGCTTTCAAAACCTCCTCAATCAGATCATCTCCTAACATTGGCCAAAACCTTTTATAGAAAATAGCATGGAGCCCATCAGGCCCTGGGGCTTTCAAATCCCCAATGTCGAACAAGGCTTTACGAACATCATCAGCCGTATACGGAGGAAGGAGGGCATTGTTCATCTCAGTAGATACTCTCCTCTTTACCAGTGATAACACATCCTGATTAGGTTAAGGGATCTCGACATATATAAACCGGAACCAACAGTGCGATGCGTGAACCGTTTTTTGCCACTTATGGGTGGCATTGATGGGTAATTTTTACCAACTTCGAGGGTATTTTTTATGACGAACGGACAGAAACCCAATTCTCTTTTATTATTATAGGTAAAGATAAAGATATGTTAGCTTCCCTTCCGCACTTTGTATTTGCCGTGTGGGGTTGCATATGTCCGGTTTCTTTTTTCTTTCGGTTGTAAGTTGTGGTTGGCTGTAGCTAGTGGATGACTTCGATAATTCAAAGCCGACCTCGAGCCTGTGTTCTAAAAATAATGATTAATTAATAATTATGGTCGGTAGCTTTCAAGTTGCTTCTACGACGGATGGCCCAAGGACTGCGACTCCGATCATACATATGAATATATGATACGCCAGGCTTTCCGGACAATTAAGTTCTTTAATCGCAGAAGTGCTTAAATTGTTGCTTAACATAAGGTCATTGTGATATCATGTCAAGAAAATTCGAGATAGGCTCTCATGGTAAACTGGAATCGTATAGAGAGAGCTCATTGTGATATCCACGACGATACAGAAGGTTAACTGAAACAATTACTCATGTGAATCTTGTTCAAATCATGATAAACAATGGCTTATGATTCACGAGACGGCCGCGGCGACGGCGTCGTAGCCGCGACAGTGCGGGCTGTCGACGAAGGAGCTCAGCGGGAAGGACGTGGAGACGGGGCCGACGTAGAAGCTGAGGCGGTCGCCGGCGCGGTCCACCTCGGCGACGGGGAGCCACAGGAAGAGTACCTTGACGTGGATGCCCTCCAGCGCCGCGAGCCTGCCCGCGGTGACGGCGCCGGCGATGTGGGCGTCGTACCTGACCAGCCACTGCTTCGCCAGCAGGAACTCGCACTCCCGCGGGAAGTACACCTCGAAGCCGCCGTCCGGGCCGAGCTCGTACCCCTCCACCCCCTCCGGCAGGATGCCCCGCGGGAAGTCGTACCGCTCCAGCATCTCGTACGCCGTTGGCGTGTCCTCCGCCGACGACGACGCCGCGGCTACGGCGACGGCGGCCAAGAGGGCGAGGAGGAGGAGGGGGTAGGTGGCCATGGACGGCCCGGGAAGTCCTTGCTTTCTTTGGGTTTGATTGGGTCCGAGCGCAGCTTTGCTTACTTGACAAATGACAATGAAGGTGTTAGCCTTTGTAGCTTACTGTTGGATGGATGCTCACTTGCTTGTATTTTGTTTACCTTCATACAGAAGTTAGTAATTAAATCATCTTAGTTTATGTTGATCTGCAGGCATATTAATCATCTCAAGAAAAGCATATTTTCGTTGGAAGGGTTTGAATAATTGGTTAGGTTAGCGTGTGTGACCAATCATTGAAGAAGTTGTATGAGTAATTGTAATGCGTGGTGCATATTTTACTGCTCAGGGGTAGCTATATCTTCTTCGTATAAATTACAAATGCACCCCATCTCTGCCTTCTCTTCTAATTATACTCCTAGAGAGTGTGGCTTGATTTGTAGGAAATTACATGTGCTTATCTATTTGTAGGAAATGGCCAAACATGAAAGTGAAGTGGCCTACCACAGTATTCCTACATGAAAAGTTACTCCTACAAAGAGTGGCTTGCATATGCTGTGTTCATCTACTGTTGATACTGCTAACTGATTTGCACGAATTCCATTCAAATGATCCAAGCAAATTCGTTATTTTCTGCGGCATTAATATATTAAGCCGGATTTTAGTGGATCGGTGACATGACGACATGTTGACATGAAACAATTAGACACAATTATCCACTTGCAAGTGGAGCGTTTGGGACGAGGACTTGCACATTTCTTTAGGGAGGAAGAATCTTAGGAACAAGATGCTAAAAGAATATTACCAAGTTATAATGCGCATCTATTATATAATAAAAATACTTAACGGGCTAATCAGAAGGAAAAAAAACTATACCTAAAGAATCCTATTGTACAAAAACTAGAAATATCCGAACCTCCGTCAGGTGGGACATTACAATGACAAGTCATGGCTAGTGAACGAGATTCGGCCCCAGCCAACACCAACGCCGGTTTGCCATGTCTCCGATGGCATTTTCGCAAAAGGATTTGAATCTATTGTAAAAGTTCATTAAAAGTACAAAGCACCTCAAAACACAACAAAAATTACATCGAGATTCTTAGACCCCTCTCAATGCTCCACCTTGTACAGGTGCTAAGGCTGTTATGTAGGCAAAAAATCTGATGTGGCAAGGTAATTAAGAGGAGAGAGATGAATGTGGTGACCCCAGAAAGAAACAATGCCAAGCACGAAAACCTAGGCAAAACACTTAAATGGAAGAAGCCCATCATTGCATGAAGAACTTTAGTTACAAAATCATTAAATGAAGGCACCAACAAGTTTAGCACCTATGCATTGGGAGCTTTAGTTGCTAAAAATTTTAATGTGCTTAGACCTCATGTAAGCACCAATGCATTGAAAGCAGCCTTAGACCATTGAACGATCACTACCCTCGTCAGAATGAGCCGCCAATGTGTCGTTGTCGCTGCTCCCACTATCAGAGCTGACTTGACCTTGTCAATGAAAACTAAGAAGTATTCGTGCACGTGCATCTAAAAGAACACACAAAAATAGCCAGACTTCTAGCATGTTATTAATTATATTAAATCAACGGTAACCGAAAATAGTCATATTTTTTTGGGTCTCCTTGGTTCTTGTGCTGACAAAACGTTGGTGTGCCGTCGCAATGTTTGTCATATTTCTTGTGTGCACATAGGACATTCTAGATTGCATGCTTTTTTCTTACTTAGTTTACCTATAGTTTTTCTTTTTACGATTACCTATAGTTTGTTTTAACCTTCTAAGTCTGCATCTAGAATATCGGCAAAAAGTATCCAACATTGTTCATATGGTTAACAACAACAACAACAGAGCTTTTAGTTTCAGACAAGTTGGGGTAGGCTAGAGGTGAAACGCATAAGATCTCGCAACCAACTCATGGCTCTGGCACATGGATAACAAGCTTCCACGCACCCCTGTCCATAGCTAGCTCTTTGGTGATACTCTAATCCTTCAGGTCTCTCTTAACGAACTCCTCCCATGTCAAATTCGGTCTACCCCGCCCTCTCTTGATATTCTCCGCACACTTTAGTTGTCTGCTATGCACTGGAGCTTCTGGAGGCCTGCGCTGAATATACCCAAACCATCTCAGACAATGTTGGACAAGCTTCTCTTTAATTGGTGCTACCCCAACTCTATCTCGTATATCATCATTCTGGACTCGATCCTTCCTCGTGTGGCCACACATCCATCTCAACATACGCATCTCCGACACACCTAACTGTTGAACATGTCGCCTTTTAGTCGGCCAACACTCAGCGCCATACAACATTGCGGGTCGAACCGTCGTCCTATAGAACTTGCCTTTTAGCTTTTGTGGCACTCTCTTGTCACAGAGAATGCCAGAAGCTTGGCTCCACCATCCATCTGGCTTTGATTCGATGGTTCATATCTTCATCAATACCCCCATCCTCCTGCAGTATTGACCTCAAATACCGAAAGGTGTACTTCTGAGGTACCACCTGGCCATCAAGGCTAACCTCCTCCTCCACACACCTAGTAGTACCGAAACCGCACATCATTTACTCGGTTTTAGTTCTACTAAGTCTAAACCCTTTTGATTCCAAGGTTTGTCTCCATAACTATAACTTCCTATTTACCCCATCCGACTATTGTCAACTAGCACCACATCATCCGCAAAGAGCATACACCATGGGATATCTCCTTGTATATCCCTTGTGACGTCATCCATCACCAATGCAAAAAGATAAGGGCTCAAAGCTGACCACTGATGTAGTCCTATCTTAATTGGGAAGTCATCAATGTCGACATCACTTGTTCGAACACTTGTCACAACATTATCGTACATGTCCTTTATGAGGGTAATGTACTTTACTGGGACTTTGTGTTTCTCCAAGGCCCACCACATGACATTCCGCGGTATCTTAACATAGGCCTTCTCCAAGTCAATGAACACCATATGAAAGTCCTTCTTTTGCTCCCTATATCTCTCCATAAGTTGTCGTACTAAGAAAATGGCTTCCATGGTCGACCTCCTAGGCATGAAACCAAACTGATTTTTGGTCACGCTTGTCATTCTTCTTAAGCGGTGCTCAATGACTCTCTCCCATAGCTTCTTTGCATGACTCATCAGCTTAATTCCACGGTAATTGGTACAACTTTGGACATCCCCCTTGTTCTTAAAGATTGGTACTAATATACTCCGTCTCCATTTTTTTGGCATCTTATTTGCCCGAAAAATGAGGTTGAAAAGTTTGGTTAGCCATACTATCGCTATGTCCCTGAGACCTTTCCAAACCTCAATGGGGATACAATCAGGGGCCATCGCCTTGCCTCCTTTCATCCTTTTTAAAGCATCCTTGACCCCTGGATTCACCGCACAAAACGCATGTTGGTCTCATCAAAGGAGTCGTCCAGCTCAATGGTAGAACTCTCATTCTCCCCATTGAACAGCTTGTCGAAGTACTCCCGTCATCTATGCTTAATCTCATCGTCCTTCACCAAGAGTTGGCCTGCTCCGTCCTTGATGCATTTGACTTGACCAATATCCCTCGTCTTCCTCTCTCGGATCTTGGCCATCTTATAGATGTCCCTTTTGCCTTCCTTCATGCCTAACCGTTGGTAGAGATCCTCATATGCCCGACCCCTTGCTTCACCAACAGCTCGCTTTGCGGCCTTCTTCGACATCTTGTACTTCTCTATGTTGCCTGCACTCCTATCCAGGTATAGGCGTCTGAAGCAATCTTTTTTCTCTTTAATCACCTTCTGGACATCATCATTCCACCACCAGGTATCCTTATTTCCGCTTCTCCTTCCCTTGGACACTCCAAACTCTTCCGAGGCCACCTTACGAATGCAAGTCGCCATCTTCATCCACACATTGTCCGCATCCCCTCCTTCCTCCCAAGGGCCCTCCTTAATGACCCTCTTCTTGAACGCCTGAGCTACCTCCCCCTTGAGCTTCCATCACTTTGTTCTAGCGACTTTGGCACGCTTATCCCGCTGGTCACGAATCCGAAAGCGGAAGTCAACAACCACCAGCTTATGTTGGGGTACAACACTCTCTCTAGGTATCACCTTACAGTCTAGCACGCACGCCTATCTTCTCTTCTCAAGAGGATGAAATCAATCTGGCTAGAGTGTTGGCCACTACTAAAAGTCACCATATGTGATTCTCTTTCTAAAGAGGGTGTTAGCTACAATCATGTCGTAGGCTAGAGCAAAGCTTAAGACATCTTCTCCTTAAGCTTTACACTTATATTTTAGTTGGATGTTATGAAGTTCAGCAATTAGGATTTGCAATAGGCATACCAACTTGTATTTAGAACAAAGCATATATGATATGTCAGCAGCCAAGATCGGCTCACCTATAAAATACCAATAAAATGAAAAGATGAAACCTAAGATGCGTAAATTTCTCATTTTTTTTCGATAGTACATCACATGATACATACTCCCGCCAACTAAGACAAGGCCAAGCGCCAGGTTTACATGTAACCAAAAAGAATGGAAACCCACAAAAATTATATCAAAACTATGCAACACAACAATACAGGTTTTTCGACGAGCCTGCCAAATCGCTCAGCACTCCGCATATAAATGCATATATGCAAACCCGGATAACACAAAGCGTTGGTCCCAGTTTATCCACTTTGATGCGGAGACCACCGCCTTCGGCAGAAACAGCAGTATCTGGCTGCTTCAGCTCCTGGATCCTGCCGTATGAGCTGCCATGTCCAACATCCAATTCAAATGAGCAGCTGCACACTTGGACTCAGCACTCCATGCAGAGGTTCAACCACAGAAGACATAGAGTAATTAATACTCTGCTAATTCCTACTATGACCTTCCAGCTGAGATGGCAGACGATGCGTGTATCTCCAAGGAGTGCTCCGGTATGTACGTAAGACCTGTGGTGCAAAGATGCATGGCGTGAATCAGCAGCCAAGACAGAGCATACTTGAGGTTTGGTCGCACCATAGAAACACTATCTTAAAATTTATTCTGCAAATGCAAGATTTTAATCTGATGAATCTGGCGGATTCAGACTATGACAGGTATTACCTCCATCCCAAATTACTTGTCTTAGATTTGTCTAGATACAGATGTATCTAACAGTAGAACGTGTCTAGATACATCCATATCTAGACAAATCTAAGACAAGTAGTAATTCGGAATGGAGGGAGTAGTAAACAGTAGCAATAACAAGTTCTGCTCCCTGGGTAGGCACTATATCTAACTGGTAAGCTAATGATCTCTACTTCGCTTTTTTCATGAAATTTTACCTTTCTCCTTTATGGTTATTTGCAATGTATCTAGTGTAATGATCCCATCTGTTAACGGGAGTAGCTCGAGCTTGACAGTGGTGCTTGACCGTGCAGGAACACACCTGTTAACAACAACAAATGCAATTCTTCAGCATACCGACATGCCGTGCTGTAACTCTCAACATATGGAAAAAGGCAAGAATGGATAGCCATACCCTAGGGGAACTGCACTCTGCAACCACAAATGAGTACAGCCTGCTGAAGTGCTCATTCTATTTCCTCCATTGTCACTTTCTTTTGGAGATCCGACAACAACAGAATTCAGTCTCCGAAAACCAGTTCCATGTTTTCCCAAGCCAGACCTTCTCATAGGCTCATTAAGATTATCATAAGAACCATCAGGTGTGGTTGGAGCTGAGTTCAATGATACAACTGAAGAAGAACCAGATGCTTCTGGAGCAAGAACAGTTAATGTGAGGTTTTCTGAAGTCATATTAGTAGCTTCAAGGGTTAAGACCTGAAAACCAACAATTAACACTATCAGTGCGAGGCATGGAAAATGCAACAAGACCTAAAGAAGCACCGAAATAACCTGCACGGGGAGTTGAGGAACTCGAGCACTCGGGCTAGGATTTCGTAATGACAGTTCAGAAGACACAGAGATCATAAGATCACTAGCTGCACAGGGTTGCCAGCTTGTGGCTTGCTTGAAGAAAAGTTTTGATTCTACAGAGGATAAAAAGGGTGAAAGTCAGAATTATCAACCTACACTTGTTCTCAAGCACGTGTTCTATGTTTCCAACAGTTCACCTGTATAATTGCAGCGATATGATATAAGTACAGCATACTGATCAGTAAGACCAGCGCTGGGCTCGCTAACCCTAGGCGTGGAAGTATTTGTGCCAGCTCCACTCAACTTTGGGAGTGACAAAGTCAGAGGTACATCGCTGTTGATCCTCCGATCCCTGGAGGACATAATTGCTGGCTTCAAAATAAACGAGTGCTCTTCACCCCGCCTGGAAGGAAACAAGTATACTTAAGATATATGGAAACCGTTGGTCTTTGGCAGAGACTTCAAACCAAGATAGTGTATGTAATGCGATACATCTTCCCGTGTTTATTGCTTGCATAAATAACTAAAAAGAACCATGTGAAAGTAAGGTTTGGCCCAATCCAGCATTAAGGAGACCAGACGGTACTGCATGTTATAAAAAACCAACTTGTTCAAACAAAAACTGAAAACTAAGAGAAAGATGAATAACAGCGATAACAATGCAACACGTTGCAAGAATTTCTTTGCTAAGAAAAAGGCAAGGTCAAAGTACTGCAGTCTGCAAATCCAAAGGGGAATCAATTTATGGCAGAAACCACGTCATACTTAAACTTTAAGCTGCAATTGTGGGTCTTTGGAAGCATCCATGAGAAACTTTGCATGTACCTGAGTGACAGATTTGGTAAACTGTGACCATGTCCGACCTCAATACTGGCAATTGGTAGAGATAAAGGAGAGCCTCCTCTGGATGCCTCCTCAAAGACAACAGTAATTGCATCTATGAATACAACTATGTCTTGCACATGCCGTGGAGCAATGTTCTGAGAATTGAAGATATAAGCATTAGTTTTGAAAGTTCTTCAGAAACTATGAGAAAAATGAAGGATTTGGATGTCCATAGTAACCTTTATTAAGACACAAAGAAGATTTTCTGCAGTACATTTGGCAGAAAAAGAATGAACTTCGATTGGTTGAATTATTTCAACTTTTCTTGACCATCTTTTCCCTGGTAGATATACACCTTCTAGACCACAGCGTACAGAATACCGTTCAGGCTCCAAAGGAACTCCTCTAAAGGAAAGCTGCCCATCATTTATAACATCAGGTGTTTTTGCAGGCTTTTCAGGCACAAATTCTTGATTTTCAGATATTGGGGGTGATCTTAAGTTGGGAAGCTGGGCAAGGGCAAAGGAGGATGAAGGCATTGAATAGCTTCGGAAATGACTTAACGAAAATATTTGAGACCCAGGAGCAGAAAAAGATTGCTTGTGTGATATACTGGGATTGAGAGTAGGAGGTGATAAAGAACGAGGAGGAGGTAGTGTGCGATCTAAAGGGAGCAACCAACTAAGCAGCTCCTGACAAGGATCCTCATAACCATTAGGAAGCCCGTTTACAAGATTCTCACGCATATAATTGCTCGATGTACACTTCTCAAATTGAAGAACTTCAAGCACTGGATCTACCATATTGCTAACACCAACATTCACTTGCAAAACAACCTGCATCCTTCCAACAGAGAATATGAGTGATTAATCAGCACAAACATAAGCAACCCAGAATCACACAAAAGTACATGAATGAAAGCTAACTGCATGGTAGCACCATCAACTTCTTTGTGAAGTTGCTTTCTTTAAAATAAAACAAAATAAACATGTGCGTCTAATAAACTAATAACAAACATGATTAGCATATAGACAACTGCAGTAGTTGTGCAAAGGATTTTTACATAAATTTGCTTAAAGCGTATTAGCTGATTTCACCAAAGATGGTGAGACATAACTCTGAACTTTGCAGGACCCTACTTACCACCATGACGGATATAAAGGTGCATTAGATGAAGAGAAGCAATGTATTCAAGGCAGTTGTCAATTTGCCAAAAGTGATGCAGTAAGGTAGTAGATTTCAGACCAGTCTCCAGGCATCAAGTAGATGGCTGTGGAACCAAAATTATAGTGCTCCCTCCATCTGGATATATAGGGTCTAATACGTATTTCGAGTTTTACATTGACTATCGATAAAATCAATAATATCTGCGAGAGACATGCTATAAAAATTATACCATTGGAAACCCCTTTCAAATATGAATTCAACGATATAATTTTTTAACATACACATCATATATGATTGGTCAACTATTTATGCATAGTCCATAAACTTCTCAAAGTTAATCATTGCAAAAAAGAATCTAGTGTATAATGTCACCCAGCAAGTAAACAGACGGATCGTTCGAAACATACCACGATGTCTCCATTCTGCAGAGCATAGCACCTTACAGTATCCCGAGCGACTCCTCCGGATGTGCTACCATCAAAAACTCCTTTATCAGAAATGGTATTGTAAGCAGTACTCCTTGAAACTGTGTTATTTCCCTGGCTATCCGAATATAATTGTTCATCTGCCGTCTTAGTTGCAGCTACTCTTTTCTTGGACCAGAGAGGTTCATCTGACTCCGCAATTCGAACAAAGAAGTTAGATCTTTTGAATTTTTGCAGCACGGTTTCTATTTGCTGTTTGCGATCTTCCATCCGAAGGAGGGATTCAGTCTCCAGAATATCTTGTTTTGAAGGGGAAGATGCTTTGTCGTTGAGTTCAACACTCTCCATGTTATCCTCAACACCGTGAGAACTATTTTCTCCGGCTGTTCCATTTGCATCCCCATTCTCACTGACAGAGCTAGATTTATTTGTGGGGTGCCGCGGCGAATTTCCGCTCTTAGACATCACGGCAGCAATTCTAAACGGAGATATGCAGGTCGTATCTTGCTGAGAGGCTGATAGGCACGCCAGTATATGAACCTGCTCGCCTGATATAACCAAACTAATTCAGATACCAAAACAAAAACAAAGAAACAGGCACAGGCAGCAAGATGCACTCCAGTAACTTCAGCAGGGGAAATGCATTTACCAGGAAAGAGGAAGGGGCGGTCCAACGGCCGCAGCTGCAGCATGTCCGAAACCTCACTCCAATCCCCAGGAAGCTCCTCTGCGGAGGTAAATTGTGAATCGGTAAGCTACCGGGCTGGCATTTCCAAGGAGAAATGTGGCAGTGGTGAATCTGCAATGCAACGAGGAGAAAGGCCAAGCAAGGGGAAAGGGGCACCAACTGTTGGGAATCGTGATCCACCCTTCGTCCTGGGAAACATCGCTGTGCTTCCCGGCCGGAGCTGTACTTTTCGAATCTGAAGAAGCGGAAGGAGAGGAAGCGGCGGTGTCGCCGCCGATCTCCCCGGCTCCGTTGCTGGCAGCTTCGTCGTCTTCCGCCGCGGCGGAGATGCGGAGCGGATCGTCGGCGATGAGGCCCTCCAGGGTCTTGAGGACCCCCTGCTGCTCGGGGATCCGCGGCAGCTCGGGCTGCGCGGCTCGGTAGAGGAAATTCATGGCCGCTCGCCGTCAGCCGCGCGAGCAAGGGGGGTCCGGAATGGCCCTGGCGGGCGTCCTGGGTCGACCTCGCGCGGCAGAGCGAGGGCAGCCGAGGGCGGTCCGAGCCCGCCGGGCCCCCGCGCGGCGGCGCGGGTCGGGGGACGGGGATCTCGGGGTGGGATCGCGGGGGGTGCTGGGAGGGGAGGAAGAGCTGCGTCCTGCTGGTGGAGTCGTGGGTGGTGGTGGTGGTGGTGGGTGGTCCCTCGGCGTCGAGCGGGGCAGGCAGATCTGACTGAGCCGGAGACGACGATGATCCATGGCTTAAACTAATCTTGCTCCCCCCTCGTTGCCAACTAGCACAGGGCCCAGCCCAACTCGCGGCCCAAACAGCTGGGCCCAGCCATTTCTGTTTGTTTCCTTCGTTCTTCTTGCGTACGGCGGATTCTTTTATGCTGGATCAAGAGAAAAAAATTGTTCATCCTCATCGCGGCACACTGCAGATGCAGCTCCTCTCATTTCAGATTTTACCACACTTGCATCGACATGGATTTTGGCAAAACCCGTAGGTGGCGCCCTTGGCCTTGCCGTTGTTCTTCTACTCTCAGCTGACTCCCTTGCCTCCTTTTGCATTGACATCTTAGTTCAACAATAAATCTTTCGACGAACTCATATGTAGTTGAGGGACTTTGATAAAAAAAATCGTGTATAATTTTTCTTCGTACCCATCATATTGTCCACAAGGTGACTGATAACTTGATAAAAGCCTCATGTGATAATGTATCAATCATCGCAAACAACCACTGCTTGGCACTCGGTTCAGTAGTCTCGCATAAGTGCTGAGCCAACTCACCATCGACAAGCGCCCAGACACACCTTGACATGGTGCACTCGAGCAACGAGTGTCTCCAAGAGTTCGCCGCACCACACAGAGCGCAAGTGCTGGTAGTGAACATTTTTCTATGAGCCCGTACATCCTCTCTAGTAACGAGTGTTTTGCTACTCTCCATAAGAACATACGTATTTTCCCTGGGATGGGTGTCTTCCACAATATTTTCCACGACATCACATCCCTGTCAGTACTGGAGGAACTGGCAGATCCATCAATCCATGCTTCCCGCCTATACTTTATAGCAATCATCATTTTGGAAGCTGATCTCACGGTGTAGCAGGCACTCTTCTCAAAATACCACGCCCAGCTATCTTCTACCTCATTTGTACAGATCGGGATATTGAGAATAGATGGAATGTCAATTGGTAAGCACACCTCCTCTAGTCGTTCCATGTCTCATCTTGCAGATGTATGGTCAATAAGTTCTGTTACAAGCAAAGGAGGGTTGGCCACAGATACGTCTCCAACGTATCTATAATTTATGAAGTATTCGTGTTGTTATTTTATCATTCTTGGATGTTTTACAATTATTTTATAGCAACATTATATCATTTTTCGGACTAACCTATTGACCCAGTGCCGAGTGCCAGTTGCTATTTTTGCTTGTTTTTTACAACGCAGGAAATCAATATCAAACGCAGTCCAAACACCGCGTAACTTTTTGAAGATTTTTTCTGGACCAGAAGGAATCCAATGGGCCTGAGCTGCACCTAGGGGTGACTCGAGGGGGGCACAACCCACCAGGGCGCGCCAGGGCCCCCTGGCGCGCCCAGGTGGGTTGTGCCCACCTCGGTGGCCTCCCGCACCCCCTCTTTGCACTATAAATTCCCAAATATTCCGAAATCCTTCGGGGTAGCCCTAGATCAGAAGTTCCGCCGCTGCAAGACCTCTGCATCCATGAGATCCAATCTAGACCCCGTTTCGGCACCCTGTCGGAGGGGAGAATCATCACCTGTGGCCATCTTCATCATCCCGGCGGCCACCACGATGAGGAGGGAGTAGTCCACCCTCAGGCCTGAAAGTTTGTACCAGTAGCTATGTGTTTAATCTCTCTCTCTCTCTCTCTCTCTCTCTCTCTCTCTCTCGTGTTCTTGATGGCGCGATCTTGATGTATCGGGAGCTTTGTTAATATAGTCGGATCATATGGTATGTTCCCCTCTCTATCTTGTTGTGACGAATTGAGTTTTTCCCTTTGAGATTTCGTTGTTATCGGATTGAATAATTTTATGGATTTGAGAACACTTGATATATTTCTTGCAATTGAATACTCGTGGTGACAATGTTTTGGCACTCAACTGGCGGGTTCCCAAGGTGACATTGGGGTAATCTATGCATAGAGGTTGATGCACGTTCTTGTCTTTGTTTCTCCAGTAGAAATCTTGGGGAACTCTTTGAAGTTCTTTGTGTTGGATTGAGTATTATGAATATGAATTTGCTTTGGTGTTATTTTAGTACGAACTCTAGAATAGATCGAACGGAAAGAATAGCTTTGTGTTATTTTAGTACGAACACTTGAATAGATCGAATGGAAAAAATAGCTTTGAGGTGGTTTCGTACCCTACAAACAATTTATTTTTATGTTCTCCGTTAGATAGGAACTTTGGAGTGATTCTTTATCGCACATTGAGGGATGGTTATATGATCCAATTATGTTAGCATTGTTGAGAGATTGCACTAGTAAAAGTATACACCCTAGGCCTCATTTTCCATCATTGTAATACCGTTTTTGTGCCTGTTTACTATTTGTTACCTTGTTGTTTTTGTTTATTCAGATTATAAATATATATTTCTACCATTCATATTACACTTTTATCACCATCTCTTCACCGAACTAGTGCCCCTATACAATTTGTGGTTGTATTGGGTGTGTTGGGGACACAAGAGATTTCTTGTATTTGGTTGCAGGCTCGTTTGAGAGAGACCATCTTCATCCTACACCTCTCACGGATTGATAAATCTTAGGTCATCCACTTGAGGGAAAATTGCTACTGTCCTACAAAACTAAGCGCTTGGAGGCCTAACACGTGTCTACAAGAATAAAGTTGCGTAGTAGACATCAAGCTCTTTTCTGGCGCCGTTGTCGGGGAGGTGAATGCATGAAGGTATATCTTTAGATCTTGCAATCGAATCTTTTAGTTTCTTGTTGTATCACTAGTTTGGTTTATAAAAAGAAAACTACAAAAAATGGAATTGATGTTGCATCATATTGTTCGTCTTTATAATATCTTTCTTGAAAATGATGGAAAGAAAAATTGTGCTCAATTATTAGAAGAAGAAGTCAATAAAATGTTTGTCACAAAATATTTGAATGAGCATGATTGCAATATTGTTGGTATCAACTCTTTGAATATCCATGATGCTAACGATATGCAAAGCCATAAGCTTGGGGATGCTATGTTTGATGAAGATGATATTTTTAGTCCCTCAAGTTTTGATGTGCAAATTTGTTATAATGGTAGCACGCCTCCTAGTTATGATGATTATAATGATGAAAGTGGATTCAAAGAGGTCATGCCTTTATTTAATGATGAATACACCATTTTGGATGAGGCTTCAATAGACTATGCGAACAAGGTCGCTACCTATGATGATTATGGTGATGACATGTATGCTATATTGAATAATTATACCCATGAAACTTGTCATCATGATTTTAATTTTCAATCTCATGATAGTTATTTTGTTGAGTTTGCTCCCACCACTATTCATGAGAATAAATTTGCTTATGTGGAGAGTAACAAAATTGCTATGCTTATGTGTCATGAAAATAATAATTTATGTGATGGTTATATTGTTGAATTTCTTCATGATGCTACTGAAAATTATTATGAGAGAGGAACATATGCTTTTACATATCTCAATAATATCAAATTTCTTCTCTATGTGTTGATTGTTTTAAAGTTGCACTTGTTTTGCCTTCCTATGCTAGTTGATTCTTGCTCCCATAAATTATTTGCTCACAAAATCCCTATGCATAGGAAGTGGGTTAGGATTAAATGTGCTTGCCATGTGTTTCATGATGCTCTTATTATGTTTCAGTTTTTATCTTTTATGCGAGCATCATTGAAATCATCATGCCTAGCTAAAAAGGCATTAAATAAAAGCGCTTGTTGGGAGGCAACCCAACACTTACCCCTACTGTTTTTGTATGTTCACATGATTAGGCTATTGTAGTAATCATGTTTTATTGTCTTTGTTTCAATAAAGTGCCAAGTACATCCTTTGGGATCATGTTGGGTGATAGTTGATTTGATCTTGTTCAAAAACAGAAACTCTTGCGCTCACGAAAATAGCTCTAATTTTTAACAAAAGAGCGCTTTTGAGTTGATTCTTTCTGCATAAAATTAATATACAAATTTCGCACGTGGTCCAATGTTTTTCATAATTTTTGGAGTAGCAGAAGTATGGTTTGAGTACAGATTACTACAGACTGTTCTGTTTTTGACAGATTCTGTTTTCAATGCATAGTTTGCTTGTTTCCTTGTTTCTATGGCTTATATTGCTCAATATAAATTGTGAAAATGATATACTACAATAGGTATTGTGTGGAAACAATTATGAATCTCTTCTTTGACAGTGCCAAAGTGGAATGGTCTGCTCTTTATCATACTGACCTATCTCACAAAGTTCCGTTAAGTTTTGTGTGATTGAAGTTTTCAAGTTTTGGGTGAGATGTCGATATGTGGAGAATAAGGAGTGACAAGACCCTAAGATTGGGGATTCCCAAGGCACCCCAAGGTAATATTAAATGAAGATCCAAGCAACTAAGCTTGGGGATGCCCCGGAAGGCATCCCCTCTTTCATCCTCAACATTATCGGTATCCTCACTTGGAGCTATGTTTTCATTCGTCACATGATATGTGTTTTCCT
This sequence comes from Triticum aestivum, assembly GCF_018294505.1. Lineage (NCBI taxonomy): Eukaryota > Viridiplantae > Streptophyta > Magnoliopsida > Poales > Poaceae > Triticum > Triticum aestivum. The sequence goes on along the minus strand of NC_057804.1, from coordinate 543,720,603 downwards.
TGGAGCATCCATTTATTTTGCTAGGATTTTCTTGCTGTTATTTAGAATAATGGTTTGCATCTTTTATTTCAATAAAAGTGGCAATGATAGCTTTTGCCATGCTTATTTTGCAAGGATACTTGTTGCTGTTTGAAAACAGGAAGTTTATCGATGTTGCAAAATTCCCTAGAAAAGTCAGAATATGATAAATTGTTGAAACTTTTTGAAAATAAGCTCTGATAAATTTTCTACAGTGTAGTATTTTTCTCATAATTTTTGGAGTTAGGGAAGTATGATGAATCTTGCATTCCTTACAGACTGTACTGTTTTGGCAGATTGTTGTTATGTTTGCATATGTTTGCATGTTTAATGATTCTATTTGAGGATAGGAGTATTAAATATGCAAAGGCATTTAGTGTGCAATGTTGAATAATAATTTTAGTGATTTGCTACAGTAGTGAATGATAAGGTTTTGCACTGATTTATACTAACTTATCTCACGAGTTCTTGTTGAGTTTTGTGTGGAGGAGTTTTTGAGATTTAGGGAAACCGTGATATAAGAGGAATTAAGGAGACACAAAAGCTCAAGCTTGTGGATGATCAAGGCATCCCAAGCTAATATTTCAATCAGCCTTAAGCATCTAAGCTTGGGGATGCCCCGGTAGGCATCCCACCTTTCTTCTTCAACAATTATCGGTTAGTATCGGTTGAGCCTAAGCTTTTGCTTCATCACATGAGTTGTGCTATTCTTATAATGTCATTTTATTTTCATTTTGCTTGATGTTTTAATAAAATACTTAGACCTGAAAGTTTTTAAATAAAATAGAGTCCTCAAATAGGAGGCTAGGTAAGCGGCATTCACATCCCATCAACGAAGCTCTTTTCTTTGGAATTGCTCTAGTGCTTCCCTTATATCTTTTTGAGCATGGTGTGCTTTAGTATTTTTGAAGAAATTATCTCTTGCTTCACTTAAATTAATTTGAGAGAAATAAATATTATGCTCATGATCTTCACTTGTATCTTTTTAGAGTAGCTTGTCATTTACTCTTGTGCTTCACTTATATCCTATGAGTAAATTGTTGAATAAATTGAATGTCATGAAGTTGAAATCATATCATGCCTAGTGGTAGCCTCACATTGGGTTTAGAAAGTGAAATCTTTTGAGGCCTGACAATCACAATATTGGTTGATACGTCTCCAATGTATCTATAATTTTTGATTGTTCCATGCTATTATATTACCCGTTTTGGATGTTTATGGGCTTTATTTTACACATTTATATCATTTTTGGGACTAACCTACTAACGGGAGGCCCAACCCGTATTGCTGCTTTTTTTTGCCTATTTCAGTATTTCGAAGAAAAGGAATATCAAACGGAATCCAAATGGAATGAAACCTTCGGGAGCGTGATTTTTGGAACAAACGTGATCCAGAGGACTTGGAGTGCAAGCCAAGAAGCAGCCGAGGCGCCCCCCTGTCTCGTGGGCCCCTCGGGCGGCCACCGACATACTTCTTCCTCCTATATATACCCACGTACCCCGAAAACATCCAGGGAGCCAACGAAAAACAATTTCCACCACCGTAACCTTTTGTACCCGCGAGATCCCATCTTGGAGCCTTCGCCGGCGCTCCGACGGAGGGGGAATCGACCACGGAGGGCTTCTACATCAACACCATAGCCCCTCCGATGAGTTGTGAGTAGTTTACCACAGACCTTCGGGTCCATAATTATTAGCTAGATGGCTTCTTCTCTCTTTTTGGATCTCAATACCATGTTCTCCCCCTCTCTTGTGGAGATCTATTTGATGTAACTCTTTTTGCGGTGTGTTTGTCGAGATCCGATGAATTGTGGGTTTATGATCAAGTTTTATCTATGAGAAATATTTGAATCTCCTCTGAATTCCTTTATGTATGATTGAGTTATCTTTGCAAGTCTCTTTGAATTATCTGTTTGGTTTGGCCTACTAGATTGATCTTTCTTGCAATGGGAGAAGTGCTTAGCTTTGGGTTCAATCTTGCGGTGTCCTTACCCAGTGACAATAGGGTTTGCAAGGCACGTATTGTATTGTTGCCATCGAGGATAAAAAAGATGGGGTTTATATCATATTGCATGAGTTTATCCCTCTACATCATGTCATATTTCTTAATGTGTTACTCTGTTCTTATGAACTTAATACTCTAGATGCATGCTGGATAGCGGTCAATGTGTGGAGTAATAGTAGTAGATGCAGGCAGGAGTCGGTCTACTTGTCACGGACGTGATGCCTATATACATGATCATGCCTAGATAATCTCATAATTATTCGCTTTTCTATCAATTGCTCGACAGTAATTTGTTCACCCACCGTAATACTTATGCTATCTTGAGAGAAGCCACTAGTGAAACCTATGGACCCCGGGTCTATCTTTTATCATATAAGCTTTCAATCTACTTTTATTTGCATCTTTACTTTTCCAATCTATATTATAAAATACCAAAAATATATTTATCTTATCATACTATCTCTATCAGATCTCACTTTCGCAAGTGGCCATGAAGGGATTGACAACCCCTTTATTGTGTTGGTTGCGAGTTCTTTGTTTGTTTGTGTAGGTGTGTCGGACTTTTGAGGAGCCTCTTACTGGATTGATACCTTGGTTCTCAAAAACTGAGGGAAATACTTACGCTACTATTGCTGCATCACCCTTTCCTCTTCAAGGAAAACCAACACAAGCTCAAGACGTAGCAAGAAGGATGAGCTTGCGTTGGTTTTCCTTGAAGAGGAAAGGGTGATGCAGCAATAGTAGCGTAAGTATTTCCCTCAGTTTTTGAGAACCAAGGTATCAATCCAGTAGGAGGCTCCTCAAAAGTCCCACGCACCTACACAAACAAACAAAGAACTCGCAACCAATGCAATAAAGGGGTTGCAAGAAGGATTTCTGGCGCCGTCGCTGGGGAGGTCTTCGCTCAAGTCAAGACATACCAAGTACCCATAACAAACTCATCTCCCTTGCATTTACATTATTTGCCATTTGCCTCTCGTTTTCCTCTCCCCCACTTCACCCTTGCCGTTTTATTTGCCCTCTCTTTCCCAATCTCCTCTCTCTTTTGCTTGCTCCCTTCTTCTCCTCTCTTTTTCACTTGCCTTTTTCTGTTTGCTTATGTGCTGGATTACTTGTTACCATGGCGCAAGATAATACCAAATTGTGTTATTTCTCCAATACCAACAATAATGATTTCCTTAGTACTCCGATTGCTCCTCTTAACAATGTTGAGTCTTGTGAAATCAATACTGCTTTGCTGAATCTTGTTATGAAAGATCAATTCGCCGGCCTTCCTAGTGAAGATGCCTCTGCCCATCTAAACAACTTTGTTGATTTGTGTGATATTCAAAAAAAGAAAGATACGGATAATGATATTGTTAAATTGAAGTTATTTCCGTTTTCACTTAGAGATCGTGCTAAAGTTTGGTTTTCGTCTTTGCCTAAGAATAGTATTGATTCTTGGAACAAGTGCAAAGATGTTTTTATCTCTAAATATTTTCCCCCCGCTAAGATTATCACTCTTAGGAACGATATTATGAATTTTAAACAACTTGATCATGAGCATGTTTCCCAATCTTGGGAAAGAATGAAATTGATGATTCGCAATTGCCCTACTCATGGTTTGAATTTATGGATGATCATACACAAAATTTATGTCGGATTAAACTTTGCTACTAGAAAACTTCTAGATTCGGCCGCGGGAGGCACATTTATGGAAATCACTTTAGGATATGCTACAAAACTTCTTGATAATATTATGGCTAATTATTCTCAATGGCACACCGAAAGATCTACTAGTAAAAAAGTGCATGCTATAGAAGAAATTAATGTTTTGAGTGGAAAGATGGATGAACTTATGAGATTGTTTGCTACAAAGAGTGCTCCTATTGATCCCAATGATATGCCTTTGTCTACTTTGATTGAGAATAATAATGAATCTATGGATGTGAATTTTGTTGGTAGGAATAGTTTTGGAAACAATGCTTATAGAGGAAACTTTAATCCTAGACCGTTCCCTAGTAATTCCTCTAATAATTATGGAAATTCCTACAATAATTCTTATGGTAATTTTAATAAGATGCCCTCTGATTTTGAGAATAGTGTGAAAGAATTTATGATCTCTCAAAAGAATTTTAATGCTTTGCTTGAAGAAAAATTGCTCAAAGTTGATGATTTGGCTAGGAACGTTGATAGACTTTCGCTTGATGTTGATTCTCTTAAACTTAGATCTACTTCCCCCAAGTATGATATCAATGAGTCTCTCAAAGCAATGAGAGTGTCCATTGACGAGTGCAAAGAAAGAACCGCTAGATTGCATGCTAAGAAAGATTGCTTTGTAAAAGCGTGTTCTTCTAGTTTCCATGAAAATAATGATGAAGATCTTAAAGTTATTGATGTGTCACCTATTAGATCTTAATTTTGCAATATGAATCTTAATAAGAATGGGACTGGAGATGAGTCAACTTTAGTTAGAAGGCGTCCCAATAATTCGGAGTTTTTAGATCTTGATGCTAAATTTGGTAAAAGTGGGATTGGAGAGGTCATGACTTTAAATAGCATTGAACCCACTATCTTGGATTTCAAGGAATTTTATTATGATAATTGTTCTTTAGAAGGTTGTATTTCCTTGTTGCAATCCGTTGTTAATTCTCCTCATGCTTATAGTCAAAATAAAGCTTTTACCAAACATATCGTTGATGCCTTGATGCAATCTTATGATGAAAAACTTAATTTGGAAGTTTCTATACCAAGAAAACTTAATGATGGGTTGGAACCTACTATAAAGATTAAAATTAAAGATCATGAGTGTTTTGCTTTGTGTGATTTGGGTGCTAGTGTTTCCATGATTCCGAAAACTTTATGTGATATTCTAGGCTTCCATGATCTTGATGATTGCTCTTTAAATTTGCACCTTGTGGATTCCACCATTTAAAAGCCAATGGGAAGGATCAATGATGTTCTCATTGTTGCAAATAGAAATTTGGTGCCCGTAGATTTTATCGTTCTTGATATAGATTGCAATCTTTCTTGCCCTATTATACTTGGTAGACCTTTCCTTAGAACGATTGGCGTGATTATTGATATGAAGGAAGGGAATATTAGATTCCAATTTCCATTAAGGAATGGCATGGAGCACTTCCCAAGAAAGAAAATTAAATTACCTTATGAATCTATCATGCGAGCTACTTATGAATCGAGTGCTAAAGATGGCACTACTTGAATCTATCCTCGCTTTTATGCCTAGCTAGGGGCGTTAAACGATAGCGCTAGTTGGGAGGCAACCCAATTTTATTTGTGTTTTTTGTTTTTGTTTCTGCTTAGTAATAAATTTTGCATCTACCTTTTGTTTAGATGTGTTTTTTTGTTTTAATTAGTGTTTGTGCCAACTAGAACCTATAGGATAACCTACAGTGATAATTAATTTGATTCTGCTAAAAAACAGGAACTTTGTACGCACGAAATTAGTTTTGTTAAATCACAGAAATGTGCTTTTGCGTTGATTCTTTTTGCTGTAGTTCAATAGACAAATTGTCCAGGACTTCCTATTTTGGTAGAGCTTGTGTTGATTTTCCTTGAAGAGGAAAGAGTGATGCAGCAATAGTAGCGTAAGTATTTCCCTCAGTTTTTGAGAACCAGGGTATCAATCCAGTAGGAGGCTCCTCAAAAGTCCCACGCACCTACACAAACAAACAAAGAACTCGCAACCAACGCAATAAAGGGGTTACAAGAAGGAATTCTGGCGCCGTTGCCGGGGAGGTCTTCGCTCAAGTCAAGACATACCAAGTACCCATCACAAACTCATCTCCCTCACATTTACATTATTTTCCATTTGCCTCTCGTTTTCCTCTCCTCCACTTCACCCTTGCCGTTTTATTTGCCCTCTCTTTCCCAATCTCCTCTCTCTTTCGCTTGCTCCCTTCTTCTCCTCTATTTTTTGGTTGCCTTTTTCTGTTTGCTTGTGTGCTGGATTACTTGTTGCCATGGCGCAAGATAATACCAAATTGTGTGATTTCTCCAATACCAACAATAATGATTTCCTTAGTACTTCGATTGATCCTCTTAACGATGTTGAGTCTTGTGAAATCAATATTGCTTTGCTGAATCTTGTTATGAAAGATCAATTCGTCGGCCTTCCTAGTGAAGATGCCGCTACCCATCTAAACAACTTTGTTGATTTGTGTGATATGCAAAAAAAGAAAGATACGAATAATGATATTGTTAAATTGAAGTTATTTCCATTTTCACTTAGAGATCATGCTAAAGTTTGGTTTTCGTCTTTGCCTAAGAATAGTATTGATTCTTGGAACAAGTGCAAATATGTTTTTATCTCTAAATACTTTTTCCCGCTAAGATTATCACTCTTAGGAACGATATTATGAATTTTAAACAACTTGATCATGAGCATGTTGCCCAATCTTGGGAAATAATGAAATTGATGATTCGCAATTGCCCTACTCATGGTTTGAATTTATGGATGATCATACAAAAAATTTATGCCGGATTAAACTTTGCTTCTAGAAATCTTCTAGATTCGGCCGCGGGAGGCACGTTTATGGAAATCACTTTAGGAGATGCTACAAAACTTCTTGATAATATTATGGCTAATTATTCTCAATGGCACACCGAAAGATCTACTAGTAAAAAAGTGCATGCTATAGAAGAAATTAATGTTTTGAGTGGAAAGATGGATGAACTTATGAGATTGTTTGCTACTAAGAGTTCTCCTATTGATCCCAATGATATGCCTTTGTCTACTTTGATTGAGAATAATAATGAATCTATGGATGTGAATTTTGTTGGTAGGAATAGTTTTGGAAACAATGCTTATAGAGGAAACTTTAATCCTAGACCGTTCCCTAGTAATTCCTCTAATAATTATAGAAATTCCTACAATAATTCTTATGGCAATTTTAATAAGATGCCCCCTGATTTTGAGAATAGTGTGAAAGAATTTATGATCTCTCAAAAGAATTTTAATGCTTTGCTTGAAGAAAAATTGCTCAAAGTTGATGATTTGGCTACGAACATTGATAAACTTTCGCTTGATGTTGGTTCTCTTAAACTTAGATCTACTTCCCCTAAGCATGATATCAATGAGTCTCTCAAAGCAATGAGAGTGTCCAATGACGAGTGCAAAGAAAGAACCGCTAGATTGCGTGCTAAGAAAGATTGCTTTGTAAAAGCGTGTTCTTCTAGTTTCCATGAAAATAATGATGAAGATCTTAAAGTTATTGATGTGTCCCCTATTAGATCTTTGTTTTGCAATATGAATCATAATAATAATGGGACTGGAGATGAGTCAACTTTAGTTAGAAGGCGTCCCAATAATTCGGAGTTTTTAGATCTTGATGCTAAATTTTGGTAAAAGTGGGATTGGAGAGGTCATGACTTTAAATAGCATTGAACCCACTATCTTGGATTTCAAGGAATTTTATTATGATAATTGTTCTTTAGAAGGTTGTATTTCCTTGTTGCAATCTGTTGTTAATTCTCCTCATGCTTATAGTCAAAATAAAGCTTTTACCAAACATATCGTTGATGCCTTGATGCAATCTTATGATGAAAAACTTAATTTGGAAGTTTCTATACCTAGAAAACTTAATGGTGGGTTGGAACCTACTATAAAGATTAAAATTAAAGATCATAAGTGTTTTTATTTATGTGATTTGGGTGCTAGTGTTTCCACGATTCCGAAAACTTTATGTGATATTCTAGGCTTCCATGATCTTGATGATTGCTCTTTAAATTTGCACCTTGCGGATTCCACCATTAAAAAGCCAATGGGAAGGATCAATGATGTTCTCATTGTTGCAAATAGAAATTTGGTTCCCGTAGATTTTATCGTTCTTGATATAGATTGCAATCTTTCTTGCCCTATTATACTTGGTAGACCTTTCCTTAGAACGATTGGCGTGATTATTGATATGAAGGAAGGGAATATTAGATTCCAATTTCCATTAAGGAATGGCATGGAGCACTTCCCAAGAAAGAAAATTAAATTACCTTATGAATCTATCATGCGAGCTACTTATGAATCGAGTGCCAAAGATGGCACTACTTGAATCTATCCTCGCTTTTATGCCTAGCTAGGGGCGTTAAACGATAGTGCTAGTTGGGAGGCAACCAAATTTTATTTGTGTTTTTTGTTTTTGTTTCTGCTTAGTAATAAATTTTGCATCTACCTTTTGTTTAGATGTGTTTTTATGTTTTAATTAGTGTTTGTGCCAAGTAGAACCTATAGGATAACCTATGGTGATAGTTAATTTGATTCTGCTGAAAAACAGAAACTTTGCATGCACGAAATTAGTTTTGTTAAATCACAGAAATGTGCTTTTGCGTTGATTCTTTTTGCTGTAGTTCAATAGACAAATTGTCCAGGACTTCCTATTTTGGTAGTTCAATAGACAAGTTTGCGTTAGTTACAGATTGCTACAGACTGTTCTGTTTTTGACAGATTCTGCTTTTCGTGTGTTGTTTGCTTATTTTGATGCATCTATGGCTAGTATTAAGTGGTATGAACCATAGAGAACTTGAAATACAGTAGGTTTAACACCAATATAAATAAAGAATGAGTTCATTATAGTACCTTATGTGGTGGTTTTGCTTTCTCTCACTAATGGAGCTTATGAGATTTCCTGTTGAGTTTTGTGTTGTGAAGTTTTCAAGTGTTGGGTAAATATTTGATGGACTATGGAATAAGGAGAGGCAAAAGCCTAAGCTTGGGGATGCCCATGGCACCCCAAGATATTCAAGAGTAGCCAAAAGCCTAAGCTTGGGGATGCCCCCGGAAGGCATCCCCTCTTTCGTCTTCGTTCATTGGTAACTTTACTTGAAGCTATATTTTTATTCGCCACATGATATGTGTTTTGCTTGGAGCGTCCTGTATGATATTAGTTTTTCCTTTTTAGTTTTCCATAATCATCCTTGCTGTACACACCTTTTGGGAGAAGCTCGCTTGATTGAAATTTATTAGAATACTCTATGTGCTTCACTTATATCTTTTGAGTTAGATAGTTTTTGCTCTAGTGCTTCACTTATATCTTTTAGAGCACGGCGGTGGCTTAATTTTGTAGAAATTGCTAGTCTCTAATGCTTCACTTATATTATTTTGAGAGTCTCTTAGAACATCATGGTATTTGCTATGGTTATAAAATTGGTCCTAGAATGGTAGGCATCCAAGTTGGGTATAATAAAAACTATCATAGGAAGTGAATTGGATGCTATGATCAATTTGATACTTGATAATTGTTTTGAGATATGGAGGTAGTGATATTAAAGTCATGCTAGTTGGGTGATTATGAATTTAAAGAATAGTTAGCAAGTCTCGTAGCATGCACGTATGGTTAAAGTTGTGTAACAAATTTGAAACATGAAGTGTCCTTGGATTGTGCATCCTTATGAGTAGCGGTCGGGGACGAGCGATGGTCTTTTCCTACCAATCTATCCCTCTAGGAGCATGCGCGTAGTGCTTGGTTTTTGATGACTTCTAAATTTTTGCAATAAGTATATGAGTTCTTTTGATTAATGTTGAGTCCATGGATTATACGCACTTTTACCTTTCCATCATTGCTAGCCTCTTCGGTACCGTGCATTGCCCTTTCTCACCTTGAGAGTTGGTGCAAACTTCGCCGGTGCATCCAAACCCCGTGATATGATACGCTCTATCACACATAAACCTCCTTATATCTTCCTCAAAACAGCCACCATACCTACCTATTATGGCATTTCCATAGCCACACCGAGATATATTGCCATGCAACTTTCCACCATTCCGTTTATCATCATGACACACATTACTTTTGTCATATCACCATTGCATGATCATGTAGTTGACATCGTATTTGTGGCAAGGCCACTTTGCATAATTTTTCATACATGTCACTCTTGATTCATTGCCCATCCCGGTACACCGCCGGAGGCATTCATATAGAGTCATAACTTGTTCTAGTTTTGAGTTGTAATTCATGAGTTGTAAATCAATAAAAGTGTGATGATCATCATTATTAGAGCATTGTCCCCAAAAAGAAAATAAAAAGAGAAAGGCCAAAAGGAAAAAAAAGAAAGTCCAAAGAAAAAAAAAGAAAGGCCGGAAAAAAGGAAAGGCCCAAAAAAAGGGAAGAAAAGAAAATAATAAATAAATAAAAAGGGGCAATGTTACTATCTCTTTTTCCACACTTGTGCTTCAAAGTAGCACCATGTTCTTCATATAGAGAGTCTCATGTGTTGTCACTTTCATATACTAGTGGGAATTTTTGATTATAGAATTTGGCTTGTATATTCCTACGATGGGCTTCCTCAAAATGCCCTAGGTCTTTGTGAGCAAGCAAGTTGGATGCACACCCACTTAGTTTCTTTTGTTGAGCTTTCATACATTTATAGCTCTAGTGCATCCGTTGCATGGCAATCCCTACTCCTCATGTTGATATCATTTGATGGGCATCTCCATAGCCCATTGATTATCCTCGTCAATGTGAGACTTTCTCTTTTTTTTGTCTTCTCCACACAATCCCCATCATCATATTCTATTCCACCCATAGTGCTATATCCATGGCTCACGCTCATGTATTGCGTGAAGGTTGGAAAAGTTTGAGATTATTTAAGTATGAAACAATTGCTTGGCTTGTCATCGGGGGTGTAGAATTTGGGAACATTTTTGTGTGACGAAAATGAAGCATAGCCTAACTATATGATTTTGTAGGGATGAACTTTCTTTAGCCATGTTATTTTGAGAAGACATGATTGCTTTTATTAGTATGCTTGAAGTATTACTATTTCTTATGTCAATATGAACTTTTATTTTGAATCATTTGGATCTGAACATTCATGCCACAATAAAGAAAATTACATTGAGAATTATGCTAGATAGCATTCCACATCAAAAATTCTGTTTTTATCATTTACCTACTCGAGGACGAGTAGGAATTATTGGTCATACAAGCAATTCAGTAATAATTAGTATAAGGAAGAGAACCTTCACATGCAAATATACTATCCTGGAAATCTTTTGTGATTGTGAGCCCCCATCAAAATAATATATACCAAAATTGTTGACGTTGGCCAAGGAAGACAGCGTAATGATTTATGTGTGTTCATATTCACATAGAAGTTATATTGTCATAGATCCTTCAACATGTGGTGCTTGCCCCTATCTTTGCTAGCCAAAAATTCCGCACCAAGTAGAGATACTACTTGTGCATCCAAAAACCCTTAGACCCAAATCTTATTTTCAGGTGTCCTCCATACCTACCTAAGGATTGAGCAAGATCCTTCAAGTAAGTTGTCATCAGTGAAAAAAGGCAATAAAAATTGCTTCTAAAAGTGTTAGATCATTTAGTGTAAGAGAAAACTGAGCGTTGTATGTACTTGTGATGGCAAAGAATAAAAGCAACATACTACATAATAAAGGTTGCTATCATAAGGGGCAATATAACGTGATGTTCTTTTGCAGTAAGGGGTTGAGCATACAAATAAATAAGCGCATGGCAACCTCTGCTTCCCTCTGCGAAGGGCCTATCTTTTACTTTTCAGTATTTACTTTTATGCAAAGAGTCAAAGTTTTTCTCTCTATTCCTTTTTATTTTTCTCCTTTGGCAAGCATCATGCAGTGAGGAAAGATCTAGGCACATATGTCCAGTTGAATATGGGTAGCATGATTTATTATTGTTGACATCACCAAAAGGTGAATATGTTGGGAGGCGAAATTATAAGCCCCTATCTTTCTATGTGTCCTTTTGAAAGTTTTTTCTCATGTGTATGCGGTGAGTGTTAGCAATCATAGAAGACTATAAGATGGTTGAGTATGTGGAGCTCTTACTTAGACTCTGTTGAATAAGTTGAATTGCAATTTCTTGGTGACTGAGAACATAGGTTGTTGAGTTTCAAGAGAGTTCATTGTTTGAACCTTAACATGTGAATTGGTTGCTACTATAACATGAGAAGTTTTATAAGAAAGAATTGATGTTATGATGCTAGAAAAAGTGATTGAAATTATCATTGATCAAACTTATGCCCTTTGCTAGCATTCGCACTTCATAAATTATTTCTTTTAGCATTTACCTACTCGAGGACGAGTAGGAATTAAGCTTGGGGATGCTGATACGTCTCCAACGTATCTATAATTTATGAAGTATTCATGCTGTTATTTTGTCATTCTTGGGTGTTTTACAATCATTTTATAGCAACTTTATATCATTTTTTGGGACTAACCTATTGACCCAGTGCCCAGTGTCAGTTGCTGTTTTTTGCTTGTTTTTTACATCTTAGGAAATCAATATCAAATGGAGTCCAAACACCGCGTAACCTTGTAGAGATTTTTTCTGGACCAGAAGGAACCCAATGGGCCTGAGCCACACCTGGGGGTGCCCCAAGGGGGGCACAACCCACCAGGGCGTGCCAGGGCCCACTGCCGCGCCCAGGTGGGTTGTGCCCACCTCGGTGGCCTCCTGCACCCCCTCTTTGCACTATAAATTTCCAAATATTCTGAAACCCTTTGGGCTAGACCTAGATCAGAAGTTCCGCTGCTACAAGGCCTTTGTATCCACGAGATCCAATCTAGACCCCGTTCCAACAACCTGCCGGAGGGGGGAATCATCACCGTTGGCCATCTTCATCATCCTGGCGGCCACCATGATGAGGAGGGAGTAGTCCACCCTCGGGGCTGAGGTTTTGTACCAGTAGCTATGTGTTTAATCTCTCTCTATCTCTAGTGTTCTTGATGGCACGATCTTGATGTATCGGGAGCTTTGTTAATATAGTCGGATCGTATGGTGTTTTCCCCTCTCTATCTTGTTGTGATGAATTGAGTTTTTCCCTTTGAGATTTCATTGTTATCGGATTGAATACTTTTATGGATTTGAGAACACTTGATATATGTCTTGCAATTGAATAATCATGGTGACAATGGGGTATCGTATTGATTCACTTGATATATGTTTTGGCACTCAACTCGCGGATTCCCGAGGTGACATGGGGGTAATCTATGCATAGGGGTTGATGCACATTCTTGTCTTTGTTTCTCCGGTAGAAATCTTGGGGCACTCTTTGAAGTTCTTTGTGTTGGATTGAGTATTATGAATATGAATTTTCTTTGGTGTTATTTTAGTACGAACTCTAGGATAGATCGAATGGAAAGAATAGCTTTGTGTTATTTTAGTACGAACTCTTGAATAGATCGAACGGAAAGAATAGCTTTGAGGTGGTTTCGTACCCTACAAACAATTTATTCTTATGTTCTCCGCTAGATAGGAACTTTGGAGTGATTCTTCATTGCACGTTGAGGGATGGTTATATGATTTAATTATATTAGTGATACGTCCATTTTCCATCATGCTTTTATATTGATATTTATTGCATAATGGATTGTTATTACACATTATGTCACAATACTTATGCCTATTCTCTCTTATTTTACAAGGTTTACATGAAGAGGGAGAATGCCCGGAGCTGGAATTCTGGGCTGGAAAAGGGGTAAATATTAGAGACCTATTATGCACAACTCCAAAAGACCTGAAACTCCACGGAAGTTACTTTTGGAAGTAATAAAAAATACTGAGCGAAGAAAGTATGAGAGGGGTGTCGGTGTCAAAACCGGCAGATCTCGGGTAGGGGGTCCCGAACTGTGTATCTAAGGCTAATGGTAACAGGAGGCAGGGGACACGATGTTTACCTAGGTTCGGGCCCTCTCGATGGAGGTAATACCCTACTTCCTACTTGATTGATCTTGATGATATGAGTATTACAAGAGTTGATCTACCACGAGATCATAGAGGCTAAACCCTAGAAGCTAGCATATGATTATGATTGTCCTATCCTACGGACTAAACCCTCCGGTTTATATAGACACCGGAGGGGGCTAGGGTTACACAAAGTCGGTTACAGAGAAGGAGATCTATATATCTGAATCGCCAAGCTTGCCTTCCACGCAAAGGAGAGTCCCATCCGGACACGGGACAAAGTCTTCAATCTTGTATCTTCATAGTCCAACAGTCCGGCCAAAGTATATAGTCCGGCTGTCCGGATACCCCTAATCCAGGACTCCCTCAATAGCCCCTCAACCAGGCTTCAATGACGATGAGTCCGGCGTGGAGATTGTCTTCGGCATTGCAAGGTGGGTTCCTCCTCCGAATACTCCATAGAAGATTTTGAACACGAAAGTCGTGTCCGGCTGTGCAAAATAAATTCCACATACCACCGTAGAGAGAACAATATTCCACAAATCTGATCTGCTGACAATTTTTCATAGCGTGACATCACGCCACGGCCCGGTCATTATTCGAACCGTTTTTCACAACCAGCTACCGCACATATTGCGAGGTGGTTTCCTTGGCATGTCTTGTCAAAGCAGAGATCGTGTCCCCTTATTGCGGGATTCTCGTAAATATGGGTGTGGGTAACCTAACTGTGCCATCAACCATGACGCTTGGGGAACAAGCATTTTTAACGGGCAAGCGGAGAGGCACACAGTTCCTACCGCCTTTATAAAGAGATAAGGGTTCCCCCTTTTCGCCCACGCCTTCTTCCTCCTTTGCTCATCCATTCCTCGCACTCCCGAGCTCCAGCGCCCAAGTTCTCACCTTCTCCGTAAAGCCATTCCAGACATGTCCAGAGCGGGAGGCAAGTGGATGGCCTCCTCCATTACGGAGGATGATATTATGAAGCTTCGGGAGGCCGGATACTTGGCCGTAGACATCGCACACCGGCTCCCAGACGAAGGGCAGATCCTCCCCACTCCGGAACCCCACGAGAGGGTCGTATTTCTCCCCCACTTCGTTTGCGGACTGGGATTTCCCCTCCACCCATTTGTCCGCGGGCTCATGTTTTACTATGGGCTAGATTTTCACGATCTGGCCCCAAATTTCATCCTCAACATCTCGGCGTTTATCGTCGTGTGCGAGGCCTTCCTCCGCGTCAAGCCCCACTTTGGCCTGTGGCTAAAGATCTTCAACGTGAAGCCGAAGATAGTGGGTGGCCAGCAAGTGGAGTGCGGAGGCGCCATGGTGGAAAAAATGCCCAATATTACCTGGCTCGAAGGCTCCTACGTGGAGACCATGAAGGGGTGGCATCAGGGTGGTTCTACATCACCGAGCCGCGTGACGCCAACTGGGCAGCGACCCCCAAATTCTGATCCGGCATCCCCGTGCGGCTCACCTCTTGGGAAAAGAAGGGTTTAGCCTCGGGTGCACCTGCAGAGCTGACCGTACTCCAGAACTGTATCAAAAATATGATAGGCAAGAAGATCAAGCTTGTCAATGTGGTCCAGGTCATGCTCTTTCGCCGGATCCTCCCGTGTCAGAGACGGGCATTCAATATGTGGGAGTTCGATTCGGCCCAGCACCAAACGCTGCGAGAGCTCTTCAACATGATGCATAAAGACGTCTGGAAGGTGCTGTTCAAGGTCGCTGAAATACCTCCTCCCACTATCGAGGACCGCGGACTAAGCGCAAAGCGCCCCGCCAATCCGGTAAGCTATCTACACATCACAAAATGTGCCTTTCCCATCATGCTTGTGGGAGAATTTTAAGTCACCATGCTGATTTAAACAGGACTATGTGGCGACAGCGGAGCGGATTGACTGTCCGTCTCCGCTTCCTGAAGATCCAGCCACCGTTCTCCTAACGGAGATGCTAGTTCCGGTGCCTTACAAGGTGCCGGAGAAGAAGGCCATGGGGACCAGGAAAGGTCTCCGGTGCAAAACTGCGTCGGACACATCGTCCGAAGACGCCGATGCGCACTCCCCCAACGAAGACGGGGAGGGGGAAGAGGAAATTCCTCCCCCAACCAGGGAGGAGAAGAAAAGGAAGGCCACCCCATCTGGGGAGGCCGAAGGGTCTAAGAAGGGAAGGGCCCTCCCTCCGGATCAATCCACCACAACCGCCTACAGCGACGAGGAGTGGTTGCCCAGGGACAAGCCCCGAGCGAAGTCGTAAGTATCCGAACACTGTTATGTTTCCAGTATGTTTTGCTTCATTGCTTCTTTATCTTGTTAAACATGATCGTGCAGTCCTTTCAAAGCCCATATCAACGTATCCTCCTCGGATGGGTCTTTGAGTCAGTCGGAGATGAACAACTATTCGCTTCCGAAGGCCACCTCCCCCCGACCCGCGGACGACATCGAGGTGTTGTCCCAGAGGATACTGGAGCAGAGGTAGATGGTTCTGGAGATGCCCCAAGGCGAAATCCCAGACGCCGGGCGCATGGGGGAAAAGACCCCCACGGTTCTTGACGACGGGGGCCGCAGTAAGTTTGGCTCCCGACCGGACACTGTGCCGGAACCCCGAATGGTTCCGGATTTAGGTGTGCAGCCCCTCGCTAAGGAGGGTGAGCCGCCTGTTACGATCATCTCTATCCGACAAAAGGCATTGGACAGTTTGCTAGAAGCGCTTCACGACGCTTCCATTGACGAAGAGCACCGTACTCTTATGAGTATGGTGATTGAGAAGGTTCGGTCCGCTAAAAGCAGATTGACCGAAGCTTGTGCCAGCCTCTTAACAAGCTTTGAGGTAAGTAATCACATTACTAAGAAATATCATAGCATAGATAGTATCCCCTGATACTCTGTTTGGTGTTCGGAAAGAAAGGCCGAACAGAGGATCAAATAATATCCACAGGAGTCTAATCATATGATGTGTATGTGATTAAGCAGGTATCGCTGCTAGTTGTTGCCGCCCGTACTACGGAGGTCTCTGGACTGAAGCAGGACCTGGGGTGGGCCGAGGAGGAACTCGGCCTTGTGAAGAGGCAGCTCGAGGAGAACAGAGGTAAGTTATACCTTGTCTATGTGTATATATAAAGGAAAACCAATGGTGCTAATAATAGCGTTATGAATGTTTAATAGGGGCCACGACCAAAGTGGCGGCCCTAAAGAAAGCGCTGTCCGAGGCCGAAGACAAGGCGGCCAAGGAGCGCACCGAGCACGAAAAGCAGGGGGCTCGGGTAAATGAGGTTCAGCAAGAGCTCCAGGACTTCATCAAAACATTCGAGTCCCTGGACCATGACTCCAAGACACAAGAGTCCGAGCTTGCGAAGGCCCTCCAGAGCGCGCAAGACGCCAAGGCCGAAGCCCAAAAGGCCCTCCAAGGGATCCAGGATGCCAAGAAAATAGCGGCGGGTAAGGCATTCATTATGCAAAGCAAGCATGTGAAGGAGAGTTTCCTTTTACTTACCCCTCGGAGCTCTCCAGGGGCGTTCACAGATCTGTCGCGCAGCATATCGGATGCCGCGGCATTCTATCATGCTGAGGAGGGGTGCTCGATGGAGAAGCTGTCCTGGTCCTAGTATGTTGGGGCCGAACACCCGATGCCCTTCAGCGACTAGCTGAAGCAACTGGTCGAACTACACAAGGCGACCGAACTAGCCATGAAGGACCTTATAGTCCGGCTGTGGCCTGGCGAGCCCCTGCCCGGCAGCTACTTCGGCCTTGTAAAGCGGATGGCCAATGCGTGTCCGTGGCTTGAAGTCATTAAGCGGTCCGTCTGCATTGAAGGTGGACACAGGGCCTTTGCCCGTGCGAAAGTGCACTGGGGCAAGATGGACGCCGCGAAGCTGGTGACAGAGGGGCCGCCGAAGGGCAAGGAGCACCGTCGCCCGGAGTAGTATTATGAGGGTGTCCTTAAGGGTGCCCGCCTTGTGGCGGATGAGTGTGCTAAGGATGTAATATTTGAATGAATGTACTCATGTCATCCTTGTAATATGAAAAACGAGTTCATATGCGCTATATAACGCTTGTTGATTTAAAATATTACCTTGTGTGCGGCCGTTTATAAAATCTGAGAGTTGGCCAGTCGTCGGCTTCTACCCCCATGTAGCTAGTACCGGGGTGTTCGGGATAAATCTAAACACTTTTTATCCAAGTTTTTGGTCCTTTAAGGAGGTGTTTAGCACATCGAACAAGGCAATCAGACTATATAGCTTTATCACTCTCACTTAGCCATAGAAGTCTACAATTTTAAATTTCGGTGAAGCCCCTAGTATTCAGAAGGCCGAACTTGGGCGCTATGCATGCCTAAATCGGACAAGGCCGATTCCTTGCCCGAAGCAGAAAAAATCTTTAAGGATTTGAGACCTCTCGAACAGCGACCAGCTCTCGCCGCATCATGATAGTCAGTTTTCGGCTTTCTCTACTGAGGTGCTTGTCCGGAAGAACCGGGACACAATCACAGTAGTTCTCCCTGCGCTACCTTAGCCGATATAGCAAAACGTAAGGTACCAAAACATAGGAGCCGGGAAAACCCAACTATTGACCCAAGACATGATTCGGAGCTGATGCATATAATGCTATAAGTTCGGGGTGCCGCACTGTCGAAAGTGTTCAGACTTTTCTTGCCGTGTTATGGGGTGCATTGAAGCCCCTGGCGAACTGATCGTACCAAGGTGTACGGATGCAATTTGTGGTGAATAAACAGTCAAGGGAAGATATGAAGAAAATGCAATAATAAGCTGACACTGTATATTTTTATATTGTTATTGAAATAATACGCCAAAGTGTATGTATACAAGTAGTGTGATAAACAAAATAGGACTATTTAACATGTTCTAGCCAAGGGTAAGCTGCGTGTGGGTATAAAAACAGGTATAACAATCATTTATCAAGGACCACCTGGGTTTTACCTTATATGTCAAAGCTTCTTACCTCCTTGGTTCTTCCTTCCCGTGATGAGTCCGATATCCGGCTATTCTGAAAGGGCTTCGAGAGAATTGAGTCCTGAAAGAAAATGATGAATGAGTACGGGTACTGGGGCAGTTGACCCGCACTATGGATCGCATCGTAGCCGTGCCTCCGCATGCGCCCATGGTATTTTTAATGCGTAATTATGTACGCGCGGCACAAATTTCACCGCTTGAATGGGGCTAGGATGGAGGCCGAATTGCTAGTCGAGCTCTAAATGTGCCGGATAATCCTGTTGCGGGGTACTCTGGACTCGCTTGACGGTGTCCGGGTTCTTCATCGCCGAATTGGCTGTTTGCCTGAGAAGGTTGCTTTGTACTTTTGCTACGAGGGCCGCAGTGTGCTCCTCCGTACGGAGCGAGCGCTCTGTGTTTCCATTAACTGCTATAACCCCGCGAGGTCCTGGCATTTTGAGCTTGAGGTATGCGTAGTGCGGTACCGCATTGAATCGAGCGAATGCGGTTCGTACTAGTAGGGCATGATAACCACTACGGAAGGGCACGGTATCGAAGATTAACTCCTCGCTTCGGAAGTTGTCCGAAGATCCAAAGACTACTTCCAGTGTGATTGAGCCCGTGCAACAGGCCTCTACACCTGGTATTACACCTTTAAAGGTGGTTTTGGTGGGTTTGATCCTTGAGGGATCGATGCCCATTTTGCGCACTGTATCCTGATAAAGCAGGTTCAGGCTGCTGCCACCGTCCATAAGGACTCATGTGAGGTGAAATCCATCAATAATTGGGTCAAGGACCAATGCGGCCGAACCACCATGACGGATACTGGTAGGATGGTCCCTGCGATCGAAAGTGATCGGACAAGAAGACCATGGGTTGAACTTTGGGGCGACTGGCTCCATCGCATAGACGTCCCGTAGTGCACGCTTCCGTTCCCTTTTGGGGATATGGGTTGCGTATATCATATTCACCGTTTTCACCTGGGAGGGAATTTCTTCTGTCCTCCTGTGTTCGGTGATTGGGGCTCCTCATCGTCATTGCTATGCAACCCCTTTTCCTTATATTCGACATTCAACTTGCCGGCCTGTTTAAACACCCAGCATTCTCTGTTGGTGTGGTTGGCTGGTTTATCGGGGGTGCCATGAATTTGACATGCGCGATCGAGTATGCGGTCCAAACTGGACAAGCCCAGATTGTTTCTTTTGAATGGCTTTTTTTGTTGTCTGGATTTAGAGCCTCTGAATCCGGCATTGACTACCGTGTCTTTGATGTTATCGCCAATGTTCCGACGCTTGTGTCTATTGCGTCGGGGCTTGCCGTTGTTATCTTTGGCGTCTGAGTCACCGGAGTTTTTTGGTGTGATGTTGCTATGGGCCAGCCAGCTGTCCCCACCGCGCAAAAGCGGGTCATGAGTGTCGCAAGGGCTACCATGGACTTTGGCTTCTCTTGGCCGAGGTGTCAGGTGAGCCATTCGTCACGGATGTTATGCTTGAAGGATGTTAAGGCTCCGGCATCCGGACAATCGACAATTTGGTTCTTTTTAGTTAGGAACCGAGTCCAGAATTTTCTAGCTGACTCTCCGGGCTGTTGGGTTATGTGACTTAAGTCATCAGCATCCGGTGGTCGCACGTAAGTGCCCTGGAAGTTGTCAAGAAATGCGTCTTCCAGGTTCTCCCAACTCCCGATGGAGTTTGCCGGCAAGCTATTCAGCCAATGCCGAGCCGGTCCCTTGAGTTTTAGTGGGAGGTACTTGATGGCGTGTAGATCATCTCCGCGGGCCATGTGAATGTGGAGGAGAAAATCTTCAATCCATACCGTGGGGTCCGTTGTGCCATCATATGATTCAATTACGGGTTTGAACCCTTCTGGGAATTCATGATCCATTACTTCATCAGTGAAGCATAGGGGGTGTGCGGCGCCTCTATGTCGGGCTACATCTCGACACAGCTCGAATGAATCTGGTCTGCTGTATTCGGCCCGACCGGACTTTTGCTTAGTGTATCCGGTGTGACGGTCACCATCACGCATTGTGGCGCGCCCCCATGATCCGTAAATTGATCTTGATGGTCCTGCTTTGTTTTCTAATACGTCTCGCAGGTCCTTCATGTAGCCCCCGGCCTTCGTGTTTCTGCTTGTTTCGCGACGGGGTGCGGTCTGGACTTCGGGCTTGTACGCCGCTTTATCTCGGCCACGGGGTGTCCAGTCAGCCGCATTATGCGCTGGTAGTGTGGGCCTTAACGCCACTTCCTTGAGTTGAGGTTGCCACCTGCGCTTTGGGTAACTTTTGGTAGGGCGCTCGAGTCCGTATTCCTCGGCAGCCAGGACCTCGGTCCATCTGTCTGTTAGCAGATCTTGATCAGCTTGAAGCTATTGCTGCTTTTTCTTCAGGCTTTTTGCAGTGGCCATAAGCCGATTCTTGAAGCGCTCCTGCTCAATGGGATCCTCAGGCATGATGAATTCTTCGTCGCCGAGGCTCACTTCGTCTTCGGAGGGGGGCATGTAGTTATCATCCTCTGATTCTCCATCTGTTGCTTGTTCCTTAGGGCTAGCTTGCCCATCTTCCTGCTCGGCCTGCTCGAAACCTGGCTCGGCGGGATTGTTTTCGTCTTCGGCATCATCCGGATTGTTATCATCTCCTGTGCTGGTATTACTATTTTTGCTATGGCGAGGCTTGGAGCGGCGCCTATGACGCTGGTGCCTAGATTGCTTCTCCGGGGGATTGCCCTCCGTTGCCTTATCGACGTCGCCTCCCTTGGGGGTGTCCACCATATATATATCATATGATGAGGTGGTTGTCCAGCGCCCTATAGGTGGTGGTTCTTGTTCTTCTCCTGTATCGTCGTCCATACCGTCGATGTCTTCGGAGTTGAACTCAAGCACGTCGGTTAAGTCGTCGACAGTGGCTATTAAGTGGGTGGTGGGTGGGGAACAATTTTTTTCGTCGTCCGCTTCCCACTCGAGCCGGACATAGTTCGACCAAGAGTCTCCTGACAAAGAGAGAGACCTTAATGTGTTTAGCACATCACCCAAGGGTGAGTGCTGAAAGATGTCCGCGGAAGTGAACTCCATAACCGGTGCCGAATCAGATTCGATAGGCACGGGCGTACGTGGTTCGGATCCTGTAGCCGGAGACGAGTCCGAGGATCTGAAGATTCCGGCCTCACAAGAGGTGGGATCAGTGTTCGGCTTTAAGGCCGATGAGTGCGCGGCCTCCGTGGCGGGGTCCATCCACCCATCCTCGGATGGCGCGATCTGCGCCGGACTGATTCTCGGGATAGCCGCAGGTGCGATCCCACGAATATTGTCCGATGGCAGATCTAAGTCATGCTTGTCGGGACTGTTCGGCGCACCTGACACGGGCTCAAATCCGTCGAAGATCAAGTCTCCACGGATATCTGCAGTGTAGTTCAAGTTTCCAAACCTGACCTGATAGCCAGGGGCGTAGCTATCGATCTGCTCCAAATGGCGAAGCGAATTGGCCCGCAGTACAAAGCCGCCGAATACGAAGATCTGTCCAGGAAGGAAAACCTCCCCTTGGACTACGTCGTTGAAGATGATTGAAGGAGCCATCAAGCCTTATCACGATGACACAGTGGAAGTCTCAATGAAAGCACCAATGTCGGTGTCAAAACCGGCGGATCTCGGGTAGGGGGTCCCAAACTGTGCGTCTAAGGCTAATGGTAACAGGAGGCAGGGGACACAATGTTTACCCAGTTTTGGGCCCTCTCGATGGAGGTAATACCCTACTTCCTGCTTGATTGATCTTGATGATATGAGTATTACAAGAGTTGATCTACCACGAGATCGCAGAGGCTAAACCCTAGAAGCTAGCCTATGATTATGATTGTCCTGTCCTACAGACTAAACCCTCCGGTTTATATAGACACTAGAGGGGGCTAGGGTTACACAAAGTCGGTTACAGAGAAGGAGATCTATATATCCGAATCACCAAGCTTGCCTTCCACGCAAAGGAGAGTCCCATCCGGACACGGGACAAAGTCTTCAATCTTGTATCTTCATAGTCCAACAGTCTGGCCAAAGTATATAGTCCGGCTGCCCGGATACCCCCTAATCCAGGACTCCCTCAAGGGGGCCCACACCCTGGCCACGAGGGTGGGGGCGCGACCTACCCCCCTGGGCGTGCCCCCTGCCTCGTGGGCCCCTTGGCAGGCCTCCGATGACCATCTTCTGCTATATGAAGTCTTTTACCCTGGAAAAAAAAATCATAAGCAAGCTTTCGGGAAGAAACACCGCCGCCACGAGGCGGAACCAATTTAGGGCTCCGGCGGAGCTGTTCTACCGGGGAAACATCCCTCCGGGAGGGGGAAATCGTCACCGTCGTCATCACCGTCAATCCTCTCATCGGGAGGGGGTCAATCTCCATCAACATCTGCACTAGCACCATCTCCTCTCAAACCCTAGTTCATCTCTTGTATGCAATCTTTGTCCCAAAACCTCAGATTGGTACCCGTGGGTTGCTAGTAGTGTTGATTACTCCTTGTAGTTGATGCTAGTTGGTTTATTTGGTGGAAGATCATATGTTCATATCCTATATGCATATTAATAACCCTCTGATTATGAACATGAATATGATTTGTGAGTAGTTACGTTTGTTCCTGAGGACATGGGAGAAGTCTTGCTATAAGTAGTCATGTGAATTTGGTATTCGTTCGATATTTTGATGAGATGTATGTTGTCTTTCCTCTAGTAGTGTTATGTGAACATCTACTACATGACACTTCACCATTGTTTGGGCCTAGAGGAAGGCATTGGGAAGTAATAAGTAGATGATGGGTTGCTAGAGTGACAGAAGCTTAAACCCTAGTTTATGAGTTGCTTCGTAAGGGGCTGATTTGGATCCATATGTTTCATGCTATGGTTAGTGAGGGAGTCCTGGACTAGGGGGTGTCCGGATAGCCGAACTATCATCATCGGCCAGACTCCAAGACTATGAAGATACAAGATTGAAGACTTCTTCCTGTGTCCGGATGGGACTTTCCTTGGCGTGGAAGGCAAGCTTGGCGATACGGATATGTAGATCTCCTACCATTGTAACCGACTCTGTGTAACCCTAGCCCTCTCCGGTGTCTATATAAACCGGATGGTTTTAGTCCGTAGGACGAACAACAATCATACCATAGGCTAGGGTTTAGCCTCCTTGATCTCGTGGTAGATCTACTCTTGTAATACCCACATCATCAATATTAATCAAGCAGGACGTAGGGTTTTACCTCCATCAAGAGGGCCCGAACCTGGGTAAAACATCGTGTCCCTTGTCTCCTGTTACCATCCGCCTAGACGCACAGTTCGGGACCCCCTACCCGAGATCCGCCCGTTTTGACACCGACATTGGTGCTTTCATTGAGAGTTCCTCTGTGTCGTCACCGATAGGCTCGATGGCTTCTTTGATCATCAACAACGATGCAGTCCAGGGTGAGACTTTTCTCCCCGAATAGATCTTCGTATTCGGCGGCTTTGCACTGCGGGCCAATTCGCTTGGCCATCTGGAGCAGATCGAAAGCTACGCCCCTGGCCGTCAGGTCAGATTTGGAAGTTTGAACTTCACGGCTGACATCCGCGGGGACTTGATCTTCGATGGATTCGAGCCACAGCCGAGCGCGCCACACTGTCATGATGGGCATGATTTAGCTCTACAGCCGGACAGTACCCTGGAGGCCGCACACGAGTCTGCTCCGACCCTCAATTCGGAGCCGGCTGCGCAGATCGAGGACGGGTGGCTAGACACTGCCTCAGGGGCTGCAACCTCTATGGCGATGGAGCCGAATACTAACCTTGTCCCTCGTGAAGCTCGTGACTCCGAGGTGCCGGACTCCTCGCCGGACTCCGAACCTCCCGCGCCCCCTCCAATCGAATCCGATTGGGCGCCGATCATGGAGTTCACCGTTGCGGACATCTTTCAACACTCACCTTTCGGCGACATCTTGAGTTCGCTAAAGTATCTCTCGTTATCAGGAGTGCCCTGGCCGGACTGCGGTCAGGACGGTTGGGATGCGGACGACGAAGAAATTCAAAGCCCACCCACCACCCACTTAGTAGCCACTGTCAACGATCTAACCGACATGCTAGACTTCGAAGACATCAACGATATGGACGACAATGCCGGAGACGATCAAGAACCAGCACCTACTGGGCACTGGAAAGCCACCTCAACTCACGGCGTATATATGGTGGATACACCAAAAGGAGGCGATAACGAGGAACAACAGGACGTGGCAAAGGACAACTCCCCCGACAAACAACCAAAACGGTGACGCAGGCGCCGCCCAAAGTACCGCCTCGATAACAACGACACTCATACTGACCCAGCCTTAGAGCAGGGCGAAGCAGCGGACGACAAACATGCCACCAAGCAACCATCTGAACAGGATGAATTGGACAAGCAACCCATCCCCGGCGAAAACAACAGTCCGGACGATCTCACGCCGGACACATCACCGGAGCATAAGAACCTTCATAAAAGGCTCGTCGCCACTGCAAGAAGTTTGAAGAAGCAAAAGCGGAAGCTGAAAACAGTGCAGGACGCACTCAGAATGAGATGGAGCAAAGTACTCAATACCGCAGATAAATACGGCGATAATCACCGGGCAAAGAGCTACCCGAAGCGCAAGCTGTTGCCCGAATTTGACGAGGAGGCCGTAGAGCCCCCACAGTCAAAAAAGAAAGAAGCCGCCTGGCCGGATAGATGACCAGATGACAGGCTAAGAGCGGCAAGCGGCGCCGCACACAAGATGGCACACGATCCACTTAAGGATCCTCGCAAAAAGGATGGCCCGGTCAGGTCCATCTATGGGCCAAAAAAGAAGACTCCAGGAAGCAACACAACCCGCCGAGTGTTTGAAGACAACGACACACCTAAATACAGGGGCGCCGCACACCCACTATGTTTCACCGATGAGGTACTAGATCATGAATTTCCAGCGAGATTCAAACCCGTAAACATAGAGGCATATGACGGAACAACAGACCCTGGAGTCTGGATTGAGGATTATATCCTACACATACATATGGCCAGAGGAGACAATCTCCATGCCATAAAATACCTACCCCTCAAGCTCAAAGGGCCAGCTCGGCATTGGCTCAAAAGCCTCCCAGAAAATACCATTGGAAGTTGGGAAGAGCTCGAGGATGCGTTTCGAGCAAATTTTCAGGGGACTTATGTCCGCCCTCCGGATGCAGACGATTTAAGTCACATAACTCAACATCCCGGAGAGTCAGCATGCAAATTCTGGAACAGGTTCCTCACCAAAAAGAACCAAATAGTCGACTGTCCGGATGCCGAAGCCTTAGCAGCCTTTAAGCATAACGTCCGAGACGAATGGCTCGCCCGACACCTCGGCCAGGAAAAACCTAGAACAATGGCCGCACTAACAAGCCTCATGACCCACTTTTGCGCGGGGGAAGAGAGCTGGCTGGCAAGATGCAGCACCAGTGACCCGAGTACATCCGAGGTCAGGGATGGAAATGGAAAATCACGACGCAGAAAAGATCAGCGCTGGAATAAGGAAAATGGCCCAAATAGCACGGCGGTCAACGCCGTGTTCAGAAGCTCTCGGCCGAATAATAAAACACTGCCTCTTAAGGACAACAGTGATGAGCTATCCAACCTAAACAAAATCTTGGATAGGATATGTCAAATCCATAGTACCCCCGGGAAGCCTGCAAACCATACCCACAGAGATTGTTGGGTCTTCAAGCAGTCCGGCCGACTTAACGCTGAACACAAGGGGCTCGACACACCAAGCGAAGACGACGAACCCCACAAGCAGCACGTCGGAAAACAGAAGACTTTCCCACTAGAAGTCAAAACAGTGAACTCACTTCATGTGATAGCAAGGAAAAATAGTGCGGCACCTGCTAAAACATGCGCCGCACGGTCCACCCCACCAGAATCCTGAAATTGGATGTTTAAACCAATTACTTTCGACCACCAGGATTACTCCAGAAGTGTACGAAATGCAGGAGGGACTGCTTCGGTATTGGATCCCATAATCAACGGACTACAATTCACACAAGTCCTAATGGATGGCGGCAGCGATATAAACCTGCTATATCAGGACACCATCCACAGAATGGGGATAGACCCTACCAAAATTCACCGTAGCAGCACTTCCTTCAAAGGAGTGACGCCTGGCCTTTACGCCAATTGTACATGCTCTGTACTACTAGAGGTCGTGTTCGGTTCATCCGATAACCTCCGTCGCGAAAAGCTCATTTTCCATATGGCCCCATTCAAAAGTAGCCATCAAGCACTACTGGGACACGAAGCTTTCGTCCGCTTTAATGCAATACCGCATTACGCGTCTCTTACGCTTAAAATGCCCGGTCCACGCGGCATAATCTCATTAAAGGGTAACTCCGAGTGTTCCTTGACCACGGAAAATGTGAGACTGCCTTGACAGCCACACACTAATCTGACCTCGCTGGTCAAAGCCCCTATAAACAGGTCATTGAGACCTCGGACACGGTCAGGCGAGTCCGGCATAAATAAACAAGGGGCTTCCCAGCCGCATACCTCTTTACAAGGGGCTGCACGTATAAACAATGAGAGCCAATAAAGCTCAACTTTATTCATCTTCCAAATCATACTTTATTTTTAATACATCTTTTGCACGATATTTTTTCCAAACTAAGTTCTTCTCTTTCATAGATGAAGCACGTGCTACACCCGTCCAGGATACAGCACAACGGAGACACAGGCGCAGACGTGCAGCAGGGACCCGTTACAAGGATTCTTTTCAGATTAAGACCCTGCGTAAACCTTTCTTACTGTCTCTTGTTGATACACATCCCCCGGTTTCCTACCATAACCGAGGAGGGGGCTGGCGTTTTGGCATCGGCCGTGTCAGAAGTTCTCGCCCGTACCTGGACACTAGGGGCTTAGGGCATTGTTCTGCTCGGTATCATAAAGACCGAATACCTCAGGGAGTGTTCGGCGTCTCGAGTTAGGCCTTATATGCATCAGCTCCGAATCATGTCTTTGGTCAAATGTTGGGTTTGCCCGGCTCCTGTGTTTTGCTGCCTTACGTTCCGCTCCATCGGCTAACGCGGCACCAGGAGAACTACTGCGATTGTGCCCCGGTTCGGCCGGGCGAGCACCTGTCACACCCTAGTTAGCCATGCATTAGAGTGTTGCATCATGTTTACTCTTTCATCAGAAACCTGAAATGGGGATGACAGAACCCCCAGTCCCCTCTGAAACCAATTAGGGTTTACTAAAAACTTTTTCAATGAACCTGAAATGCCCTTCTAAAATGCCCATCATTTTTTGTCTTGGTTCAGAACCTCTGCCAAAAGTGATGCACATTTTCCTAGGCCATCTTAGGGTTTTTGAATTAAATCATAAATATTTGAATTTGGGCATTTAAAATTATATAAAATATTTAAATGCTCAAATATCTCCAAACTAAAATGTTTCATGTTGGAAATAATCCAACTATGGACAAGGAGTAGTTTGGTGATTTTAGGAGTTGCCTAAGTATTTTATTTAATTCAACAAAGTTGCAGAAGTATTAAAAAACAGAAAACAGAAAGAAAATGGAGAAACTTACCTGACGCCTGCTCCCGGCCCACCTACCGGCCCAGCCCAGCGCCGCTCCAGCGAGCTGCTTGCCGGCCAGGCAGGCAGGCAGGTGCCCGACGGCGACCGCAGCGCGCGCCACGCACCTGCTCGCCGCCTCGCCGCTCCCCTCGCCCGGTGACGTCGTGGATCGGCCTCCCTCGCTCCCCCGAACCCCCCAGACACCCCCTCTCCTCTCCAGCTCCTCCCCCTCGCGCTCCCCCGCCATGACCGACGCCACCATCGCCGTGCCTTCGTCGTAGCCGTGCTCCCCGCCGCCCGTGCGTCCTCTCATCGTGTCCAGGAGCTCCGCCACTGTCCACTCCATCGAGCAAGCCGAGCCCCGAGCGCTCGCAACGCCCGAGTCCACCGCAACGACCTCGCCCGAACCGCCGTCGCCGGAGATCCCCTTCAACGCCGTCGTCGCTCCGGTCCATCTCCGGCCGCACCAAGGGCTTCGTCGCACTCACTGTGAGCTTAGCCATCTTCCCCCCCTCCTTTTCTTGCTCCCGAGCCATGTAGCGACCTCCCGGAGCTCAACCGCACCCACCGCCATGGAGCTCGTCGCCGACGTGCTTCCGGTCACCCTCCGGCCACTCCACGGTGTCCATCTTACTCACCGTGTCACGTAGCACCTAGCTAGCTACTCCCCGCGCCTCACCGACCCCTCTAGCGTCAAGTTCGTCTTCGGCCGAACCCCGATGGCCGCCAAAGTCGTCGCCGGCGCCAACTCCGGCCACCCCGACCCCAACGGACTCCACCAAGAGCTGCGGCTCGTCCTCAGCTCCACTCCGGTGGTCTCCGCGATCCATTTGGCGGCCGAAACAGCCAAAACCACTTCTGCCGCCGCGTCGGGCTCGCCGGCGGCTAAACGCCGGTGCAGCCAACCGCGTTTGACCACGGGTGGGCCCTGGTTGACTCCCCTGAGTCAATGACAGGTGGGGCCCAGCCCTGTTAATTAAACAGGTTTAGTTTTAATTAAACTTTAATTAATCTAATCACACTGACACGCGGGACCCACTGTCAGGTTTGACCCGGACGTGTCCCGTTGACCTGCTGACGTCACACTGACGCCAGACGCAATAATTGATTTTCTGGAATTAATCTAATATAGGAAAATTCCAGAATATAGTTTAAACTTTAAAAATTCATAACTTTTATTCTGTAACTCCAAATCAGACAAATTATATATGAAAAATGATCAGAAAAATCCAATCTATCCATCTGTACTATTTTCATGCATGATTAAACAAGTTAACCTGATGTTTAATACAGAACAAGGAAAAACACTTTAAAGGGCCATGTTTGAGTTTGAAATTTGAATCTTTGATTCAAATTGGTTCAAACCCTTCTGGTCTTAGTTGCATTAGCCCAACACACTCATATTGCTATGTTTCATGCATGCATCATATTGTTGCACATTGTTTGGTGATGGTTGTGTATCGGTGTTCTTTGCGGCAGGTTCTGCCTCCGAGGAGTACCATGATTACCCTAACGAAGAACCGTATCAGTGCATCGAACCATCAGGCAAGCAACCAACCATTTGATCATATCGATACAATCCCATGTTCTCGCTCCTGCTCTCTTTTACTGCATTAAGACAACGCATTTCAAACTGTTGTGTGCTACGGTAGTTGAACCCACTTCCTCTGCATGACCTGTCATTGCCACAGTAACTAGATGAAACCCACTAGCATGTGTAGGAGTTGATTGAGCCATATGAATGTGTTGTTCCTACCTTGCTATGCCTGCTATGCTTAGAGTCGTGTCAGGTCTGGTTCATCTGGGTGATGGGCTAGAGTGAAATGATTATGTCGGTAATGAGAGTGATGTGGTGAACACGATTTGGTAAAGGTATCGATGAGAGGCCATGTAGGAGTACATGGTGGGTTGTTTCATTGAAGCCGACCTTAAGCACTGAGATCTGTATGTGTGATTTAAGAATCAGCTACTACCATGCATTGGGCCCGAAACCAATGGACCCTCTCGGCTTCTTATTCACCCTAGTTCTCCGTCCAGGAGTTGCAAGTAGTTTCTGGTGTTTGTAGCCTACTGGAGGCCGTGGACAGCATTGACCGTAGGGGTGGGCTGTGATGCGGTAGGTACGTGGCCGGGTGTACCGAATACCCGTTAGGTATCTCGGGAACCCTGTTCACATCGTTCGGGGCCGTATGGGAAACCTCGGCCGGACTCCCTACGGATGGAACCTGGATAGGCGATAAACCTAGACTGGAGGCTTAGGTGATTAGGTAGGTCGTGGCCGACACCCACGTTGGGCTTCCGCTTGAAGGTTGCCGAGTACATGTCGTGTAAACGACGGTAAGTGGTGAGAGCGTGTATGAAGAAGTACACCCCTGCAGGGTTATCATGATCTATTCGAATAGCCGCGTCCGCGGTAAAGGACTACTTGGTTGCCTATACAGTTCATAGACAAGTAAATGGAAACTACTAAAAGCCTCAAGATAAGTGTGAGTGCCGAGGATGGCTCTTCCGTAGGAAGACGGAGGTGGATCCTCGGTAGTGTATTGAATTGGTGAGTAGTGGACTCATGTATGCAAAACCATTTCAAGTTGGAGTCTCGTAGGTTAGCCTAGCCAAGAGTCAAAGCTGGCTTGCTGCAACAACTCCACCAACCCTTCTTGATAATATGCATGTATATAGGATCTGATGTAAGTCTTGCTGAGTACCCTTGTACTCATGTTGCTATAATTTACATTTTTACAGAAGACGCTGCAACCCCTTCTGATGGGTTCTACGTAGACGTTGACATCAATGAGTAGGCTAAGGCCCAGGTGGTGATCCTGAGCTTGTGAAGGACCACGTAGTATAGCTAGGCTTTCCAAGCCTCTTTTATTTTTCTAGTTGTCTGTACTCAGACAAGTTACTTCCGCTGCTGGTTTGTATGACTGTATGACTTGAATGCTGGGTCGTGTGACCCGTACCTTTGTGTATGTTATGTATGGCTCTCTGAGCCTTAAATAAAGTACTTATGTCATAGAGTCATGTTGTGATGCCTTGTTGTATTTACACATATCGAGCATATTGTGTGTATGATTGAAATGCTTGGTATGTGTGGGATCTGACTATCTAGTTGTTTATTCTTAGTAGCCTCTCTTACCGGAAAATGTCTCCTAGTGTTACCACTGAGCCATGGTAGCTGGCTACTGCTCTGGAACACTTAGGCTGGCCGGCATGTGTCCTTCTTCGTTCCTGTGTCTGTCCCTTCGGGGAAATGTCACGCATTGAGTACCGGAGTCCTGTTAGCCCGCTACAGCCCGGTTTACCGGAGTCCTGCTAGCCCAGTGCTACAGCCCGGACCCACTTTCTGATGACCGACACGTTCGTTGCTGGGTCATGGATGCCTGTCCCTGTAAGTCTGTGCCACTTTGGGTTTACATTAGTCATGTCAGCCCGGGCTCCTTAACATATGGATGCTAGCGACACTATCATATACGTGAGCCAAAAGGCGCAAACGGTCCCGGGCAAAGGTAAGGCGACACCCGTGGGGATACCGTGCGTGAGGCCGCAAAGTGATATGAGGTGTTACAGGCTAGATCGATGTGTCATCGAGTCGGGGTCCTGACAGCATTGGCATCAGAGCCGGACTGCCTGTAGGTTCTCCAAGCCAAACTGGTCGATGTTGAGTCTAGAAATTCTTTAGTTATATATAGGGGAATTGTTTGTGGGTTGGAACGTAAGTCTCTTTTTACTTCTTTATCTTATGACATTCTGATCTGAGTCAGTCTATTCTTCCACCGGGGGTTAAGGAATTAGGATCTATTCTCTCTATCAGGATCACATGTTACTAATCAGTAGTACCTTATAGGTTTGATGGATACAAGCCTAGTTCAGTTCTACTACCACATTATGTTGTTAGGATGGACTCAGAACCGTGATATGATGATGTTGAGTGTGTATGAAATCTTTTGTCAAATGTCTCAAAATCCTTCTTGAGCATTTACAGCTGTTATGCTGCCGAAATTTTGCTAGAAATTCTAATGCCTTTGCATTATGATTGTGCTTTCAGATGGCCACTCGCGACCTCAATCAAGTGGTTCGCCTGACTCGATGCCTAGATGTACCCGGCCATACTGCCATGTTGGTCAGGGTAATGACTGAGGCTGGATACCGTTGGTATCCTGAGTACACGGTCGAAGAGCAATTCCGAGACTTTAATCAAAGCCAGTATCTCTGCACTGTCAGGATATTTCCATCTTATTCTGGGTCCACCGAGCCCCTTCACTGCTCCTATGGACTCGGGGTTACTATTGAGATGGCTGTGCAGGACGCCGCCTACTCTATGATGACCATCATGCGAGTCAGGTCTGGTCTATTTCGGGACTCTGATTTCTGGTATATGCCAGGATCACTTCCGGGAGCACAAGGGTATCTCCAGGCTATCTATGCTGACCCCACCCAGGAGGATTCACGGACTCGTACCACTGCTGAGATGCTCGAGGATAAGGACCGTGAAAATCGGGCCTTGAGGTTAGAGCTCTTCAATACCCGTGCTGACCATTGGGCCACATTGACTCGGTTTGCACCGGCAGTGCAAGCTGTATATTCGGATATGCGCGATCTCTATCCTGTGAGATCTGCTCTTCCAGACGTGATGGGTTGGCGTGATGTAGGAGGCATCACCCCACCTCGTGGTCCCCGCAGGCCACCGTCTGTTGGTCCAAGACCTCATCCTAGCCCCTATGGTCCACAAGCTCCGCGAGATCGTCTGTTTCCGGATGATCATGTTGAGCTTCCAGGCTATGGAGGTGACTTCTACGAGGACTACTACGGATCGGTCTGAGTTAGTGGTAGTATCACTAGTTCGTGTTAGCTGTGTCGTCTATCGTCCTGCGTGACTCGTGGGATATGACCTAGCTGTATCGCCTTCCGGAGGTGTAGAAAAATAATGTATAGGAGCTGGGAATGCCTCCGATGAGATGTAATCCTCTTTTCACCGTAATAGTACCTTGTTTGGTCTTGTACTAAACCCTGTATGGTGTGTATGACGATGGAATAAAGAAGCAGTTTCTGTATCTACCATGTCATACGGATGATCATCTTGCATTCCGAGTTATTCCTTACATTCTGTATCCTATGTCGGAATTTTATCATTCTGACTAAATCATTTTCTTGTTTACCTAGGATGGTCAACACGCGCACTAACCCTGCTCCTCAAGAGCAGGCCGAAGGCAGTGAAGTCAGGAATGCAAATCTGCCTCATCCTCCTTCCCTAGCCGAGGTTATGATGGAAGCCGAAAGAAACAAGCGGGAGACCAACCGTTTGTTGGAGCGTATTGAACAGAACACAGCACACCATCAGAGGACTAACGTGGTGTCACTCAGTGATTTTATCAAGTTACATCCACCCACGTTCCACCACTCCGTCGAGCCTCTCGACGCTGATGACTGTCTTCGCAGTATCTCTCACAAGCTGCATTCCACGCTAGTAGCTGAGGCTGACAAGGTCACCTTTGCTGCATATCATCTTGAAGGCCCCACCAGTCTATGGTGGGAGAATTATGGAGCTATGCGCCCAGCGGGCCATGTCACTACTTGGGCTGAATTCAGCGAGGCTTTCCGTGAACATCACATTCCGGAGGGTCTCATGGACCGTAAACGTGAGGAATTTTGTAGTTTCACTCAGGGCCGACTCTCTGTGGATGCTTACAGCAGGGAGTTCGGTAACCTCGCACGATATGCAACTGAGGAAGTTTCTACCGATGCCAAGAAGCAAGCAAGGTTCCGTAAGGGGCTTAGTCCTAAGCTTCGCCGCGACCTCCGTCTGCATGAGTGCACATCCTTTCAGAAACTTGTTAACAAGGCCATCAGTGCTGAGACTGGTCAGACTGATTATGACGCAACACGCAAGCATGGCCGTGACATGGGTTCCTCATCCGGTGCTGGTCCTCAGAAGCGCCGCGTGTGGGTGCCCAACACCGCCCTGCCACCCAGGTTCACACCGAGGCCATCTTTCCAGGCGCCTCGCCCTGTTCAACAGTCTGCACCAGCCAAGCCCTATGGGGGTCCAACCAACAATGCTCCTCCACGTACCAGTTCCGTGACTTGTTTCAAGTGTGGGGAATCTGGCCACTATATGCGTGAGTGTCCCCAGACCAACACCAACCAATCTGCTAAAGCTGTTGGCCGTGGCAAGCCGACAGGGAAAGTGTTCCACGCCAAGCCGGCCACCGCTGCACGTGGCCATGTCAACTGTATCTCTGCCGAAGAAGCTCAAGAGGATCCCAACGTCGTTCTCGGTACGCTCCTTGTTAATTGCCACCCGGCATCTGTTCTTTTCAATACAGGAGCCTCTCATTCATTTATATCCGAGAACTATGCTCGTTTGCATAACACCACATTCTGTGACATGCCATCCACTATGGAAATTTCTACTCCCGGGTCTAGATGGCAGACCTCCAGGGTAAGTTATGGAAATGAAATCCAAGTCGACAGACTTGTTTTCCTTGCATCTTTGATAGCTCTCAAATTTTCAGATATTAATATCATTTTGGGTATGGACTGGATGTCAGCTCATCATGCCAAAATTGATTGCTTCTCTCGGACTGTTCAACTCACTCATCCTTCGGGCAAGATAGTCAATGTCTTGACCCGGTTAACCGAGCGACAATTATATTCTCTTAACGCCAGCCCTTTGCCAGACCTTGAGGACGTTCCGGTAGTTCGTGACTTTCCGGATGTCTTCCCAGAGGAATTGCCAGGTGTTCCACCTGACAGGGATGTTGAGTTCGTAATAGACCTCATTCCAGGAACCGTTCCGATTGCTAGAAGACCCTATAAGATGGCACCACTAGAACTAGCCGAGCTTAAGAAACAACTCGATGAGTCCTTGAAAAAGGGTTTCATCCGACCTAGTTCATCTCCGTGGGCTTGCCCCGTCCTATTCGTCAAGAAGAAGGATGGTACGGACCGGATGGTTGTAGATTATCGACCTGTCAATTTGGTCACAATCAAGAACAAATATCCGCTCCCCAGGATCAACGACCTGTATGATCAGCTCGCTGGATCCTCAGTCTTCTCCAAGATGGATTTGAGGTTGGGCTACCATCAAATCAAAATCAGAAACGGGGACATTCCTAAAATGGCCTTTGTTACTCGTTATGGCCAATACGAGTACACCGTCATGTCCTTCGGTTTAACCAACGCTCCAGCCACCTTTTCTCGGTTAATGAACTCAATCTTCATGGAGTATTTGGATAAATTCGTCGTGGTTTATCTTGATGATATACTCATCTACTCCAAGAACGAGGAAGAACATGCCGAACATCTAAGGCTAGTGTTGAAGAAACTTTGAGAGCATCGCCTTTATGCCAAATTTTCTAAATGTGAATTCTGGTTATCGGAAGTGACCTATCTGGGTCATGTAATATCTGTTAACCCTGAGCGAGTTCAAGCCGTCCTTAATTGGACTCCACCTGAATCGGTCAAGCAAGTTCAGAGTTTTCTGGGCTTAGTGAGCTATTGCCGTCGCTTTGTCGAAAATTTCTCCAAAGTTGCTAAACCTCTAACCGAACTCCTCAAGAAAGATAAGAAGTTCGAATGGACTCCACAATGTGAGCACAGCTTTCAGGAACTGAAAAGACGCCTGACTTCTGCTCCCGTACTGGTACCGCCAGACTTCTCCAAGGACTTTGTTATCTACTGCGACGCCTCGCGACAAGGACTAGGTTGCATTCTCATGCAAGATCGACACGTAATTTCTTACGCTTCACGGCAATTGCACCCACATGAGGAGAATTATCCTACTCATGATCTAGAGCTTGCAGCCGTAGTCTATGCACTTAAGACCTGGCGACATTACCTCCTCGGTAACCGTTGCGAAATATTCACTGATCACCAAAGTCTGAAGTACATTTTCACCCAACCGGATTTGAATCTCAGGCAAAGACGTTGGGTTGAGTTGATCACAGATTTCGACTTAGGAATAACTTACACCCCAGGGAAAGCCAACGTCATGGCTGATGCGCTAAGTCGTAAATCTTATTGTAACAACCTAATGCTACAACAAAGTCAACCGCTTCTCCATGAGGAATTTCGGAAGCTTAACCTTCACATTGTTCCTCAAGGTTTTCTTTCCACCTTGGTGGCGAAACCTACCCTTACGGACCAGATCATCAAAGCACAGAAGGTAGATCCGGGAATTTCCCGCATCAAGAGAAACATCAAGAAAGGAGTTGCGAATTGTTTCTCCATTAATGATCAAGGGGTTGTATACTTCGGGAATCGACTAGTGGTTCCCAAAGTGCGAAACCTGAGGCGATTGATCCTTAAGGAGGCTCATGAATCTCCTCTCACCATTCATCCCGGTAGTACTAAGATGTATCAGGACCTACGCCAGAGGTTCTGGTGGACTAGGATGAAGAGAGAAATTGCTCAGTATATTGCTAGCTGCGACGTCTGCCGTCGTGTAAAAGCAGAGCATCAACGGCCTGCTGGCACCCTTCAACCCTTAGCTATTCCTGAATGGAAATGGGATAAAATTGGTATGGATTTCATTACCGGTTTTCCCAGGACCAAAAGAGGGAATAATGCTATCTTCGTCGTTGTTGATCGTCTTTCCAAAGTGGCCCATTTCTTACCTGTTCGCGAGAGTATAACCGCTAGTCAGCTGGCAGACTTATACATCTCCCGAATAGTGTCTCTCCATGGTGTTCCCTTGGAAATTAACTCGGATAGAGGAAGTCTTTTCACCTCGCGATTTTGGGAAAGTTTCCAAAACGCCATGGGAACCCGCCTTTCCTTTAGCACCGCTTTTCACCCTCAATCGAGTGGTCAGGTGGAACGTGTCAACCAGATCCTAGAAGACATGCTTCGAGCCTCTGTTATCTCATTCGGAATGGATTGGGAGAAGTGCCTTCCATTTGCCGAATTCGCTTACAACAACAGCTATCAATCTAGCTTGGGTAAAGCCCCTTTTGAAGTTCTCTATGGACGACGGTGTCGAACACCCCTTAACTGGTCAGAGACCGGGGAAAGACAATTCTTTGGCCCGGATATGATTCAGGAAGCAGAAGAACAAGTTCGCATCGTTCGTGAAAAGTTGAAAACAGCCCAATCTCGTCAAAAGAGTCAATATGACCGAAAACATAAGGCTATGACTTTCGAGGTTGACGAGAAGGCTTACCTTCGGGTTACCCCTCTGAAGGGAACCCATCGTTTCGGTATCAAAGGCAAATTGGCTCCTCGTTACATTGGACCTTTTCGCATTCTCGCTAAACGAGGAGAAGTTGCCTACCAGCTGGAACTACCTCCGCACCTCTCCAGAGTCCATGATGTCTTCCATGTTTCTCAACTCAGGCATTGCTTCTCGGATCCTATCCGTGGAGTGGACTACGAAACGCTTGATCTCCAAGATAATCTTACATATCGAGAGTACCCCATTCGTATCCTCGATCAGGCCGAGCGTACCACTCGACGTCATAATATCAAGTTTCTCAAAGTACAATGGTCGCACCATTCTGAGGATGAAGCAACTTGGGAAAGGGAGGATCGTCTTCGACTTGAGTATCCCGCCTTCTTTCCGGAGGAACCCAAATCTCGGGACGAGATTCTTTTGAGTGGGGGTGAGTTGTCACACCCTAGTTAGCCATGCATTAGAGTGTTGCATCATGTTTACTCTTTCATCAGAAACCTGAAATGGGGATGACAGAACCCCCAGTCCCCTCTGAAACCAATTAGGGTT
Organism: Triticum aestivum; assembly: GCF_018294505.1. Lineage (NCBI taxonomy): Eukaryota > Viridiplantae > Streptophyta > Magnoliopsida > Poales > Poaceae > Triticum > Triticum aestivum. Next base: position 543,682,705 of record NC_057804.1, on the reverse strand, counting down.
TACTAAAAACTTTTTCAATGAACCTGAAATGCCCTTCTAAAATGCCCATCATTTTTTGTCTTGGTTCAGAACCTCTGCCAAAAGTGATGCACATTTTCCTAGGCCATCTTAGGGTTTTTGAATTAAATCATAAATATTTGAATTTGGGAATTTAAAATTATATAAAATATTTAAATGCTCAAATATCTCCAAACTAAAATGTTTCATGTTGGAAATAATCCAACTATGGACCAGGAGTAGTTTGGTGATTTTAGGAGTTGCCTAAGTATTTTATTTAATTCAACAAAGTTGCAGAAGTATTAAAAAAACAGAAAACAGAAAGAAAATGGAAAAACTTACCTGACGCCTGCTCCCGGCCCACCTACCGGCCCAGCCCAGCGCCACTCCAGCGAGCTGCTTGCCGGCCAGGCAGGCAGGCAGGTGCCCGACGGCGACCGCAGCGCGCGCCACGCACCTGCTCACCGCCTCGCCGCTCCCCTCGCCCGGTGACGTCGTGGATCGGCCTCCCTCGCTCCCCCGAACCCCCCCAGACACCCCCTCTCCTCTCCAGCTCCTCCCCCTCGCGCTCCCCCGCCATGACCGACGCCACCATCGCCGTGCCTTCGTCGTAGCCGTGCTCCCCGCCGCCCGTGCGTCCTCTCATCGTGTCCAGGAGCTCCGCCGCTGTCCACTCCATCGAGCAAGCCGAGTCCCGAGCGCTCGCAATGCCCGAGTCCACCGCAACGACCTCGCCCGAACCGCCGTCGCCGGAGATCCCCTTCAACGCCGTCGTCGCTCCGGTCCATCTCCGGCCGCACCAAGGGCTTCGTCGCACTCACTGTGAACTTAGCCATCTTCCCCCCTCCTTTTCTTGCTCCCGAGCCGTGTAGCGACCTCCCGGAGCTCAACCGCACCCACCACCGTGGAGCTCGTCGCCGACGTGCTCCCGGTCACCCTCCGGCCACTCCACGGTGTCCATCTTACTCACCGTGTCACGTAGCACCTAGCTAGCTACTCCCCGCGCCTCACCGACCCCTCTAGCGTCAAGTTCGTCTTCGGCCGAACCCCGGTGGCCGCCAAAGTCGTCGCCGGCGCCAACTCCGGCCACCCCGACCCCAACGGACTCCACCGAGAGCTGCGGCTCGTCCTCAGCTCCACTCCGGTGGTCTCCGCGATCCATTTGGCGGCCGAAACAGCCAAAACCACTTCTGCCGCCGCGTCGGGCTCGCCGGCGGCTAAACGCCGGTGCAGCCGACCGGGTTTGACCACGGGTGGGCCCTGGTTGACTCCCCTGAGTCAATGACAGGTGGGGCCCAGCCCTGTTAATTAAACAGGTTTAGTTTTAATTAAACTTTAATTAATCTAATCACACTGACACGCAGGACCCACTGTCAGGTTTGACCCGGACGTGTCCCGTTGACCTGCTGACGTCACACTGACGCCAGACTGACGCAATAATTGATTTTCTGGAATTAATCTAATATAGGAAAATTCCAGAATATAGTTTAAACTTTAAAAATTCATAACTTTTATTCTGTAACTCCAAATCAGACAAATTATATATGAAAAATGATCAGAAAAATCCAATCTATCCATCTGTACTATTTTCATGCATGATTAAACAAGTTAACCTGATGTTTAATACAGAACAAGGAAAAACACTTTAAAGGGCCATGTTTGAGTTTGAAATTTGAATCTTTGATTCAAATTGGTTCAAACCCTTCTGGTCTTAGTTGCATTAGCCCAACACACTCATATTGCTATGTTTCATGCATGCATCATATTGTTGCACATTGTTTGGTGATCGTTGTGTATCGGTGTTCTTTGCGGCAGGTTCTGCCTCCGAGGAGTACCGTGATTACCCTAACGAAGAACCGTATCAGTGCATCGAACCATCAGGCAAGCAACCAACCATTTGATCATATCGATACAATCCCATGTTCTCACTCCTGCTCTCTTTTACTGCATTAAGACAACGCGTTTCAAACTGCTGTGTGCTACGGTAGTTGAAGCCACTTCCTCTGCATGACCTGTCATTGCCACAGTAACTAGATGAAACCCACTAGCATGTGTAGGAGTTGATTGAGCCATATGAATGTGTTGTTCCTACCTTGCTATGCCTGCTATGCTTAGAGTCGTGTCAGGTCTGGTTCATCTGGGTGATGGGCTAGAGTGAAATGATTATGTCGGTAATGAGAGTGATGTGGTGAACACGATTTGGTAAAGGTATCGATGAGAGGCCATGTAGGAGTACATGGTGGGTTGTTTCATTGAAGCCGACCTTAAGCACTGAGATCTGTATGTGTGATTTAAGAATCAGCTACTACCATGCATTGGGCCCGAAACCAATGGACCCTCTCGGCTTCTTATTCACCCTAGTTCTCCGTCCAGGAGTTGCAAGTAGTTTCTGGTGTTTGTAGCCTACTGGAGGCCGTGGACAGCGCTGACCGTAGGGGTGGGCTGTGATGCGGTAGGTACGTGACCGGGTGTACCGAATACCCGTTAGGTATCTCGGGAACCCTGTTCACATCGTTCGGGGCCGTATGGGAAACCTCGGCCGGACTCCCTACGGATGGAACCTGGATAGGCGATAAACCTGGACTGGAGGCTTAGGTGATTAGGTAGGTCGTGGCCGACACCCACGTTGGGCTTCCGCTTGAAGGTTGCCGAGTACATGTCGTGTAAACGACGGTAAGTGGTGAGAGCATGTATGAAGAAGTACACCCCTGCAGGGTTATCATGATCTATTCGAATAGCCGCGTCCGCGGTAAAGGACTACTTGGTTGCCTATACAGTTCATAGACAAGTAAATGGAAACTACTAAAAGCCTCAAGATAAGTGTGAGTGCCGAGGATGGCTCTTCCGTAGGAAGACGGAGGTGGATCCTCGGTAGTGTATTGAATTGGTGAGTAGTGGACTCGTGTACGCAAAACCATTTCAAGTTGGAGTCTCGTAGGTTAGCCTAGCCAAGAGTCAAAGCTGGCTTGCTGCAACAACTCCACCAACCCTTCTTGATAATATGCATGTATATAGGATCTGATGTAAGTCTTGCTGAGTACCTTTGTACTCATGTTGCTATAATTTACATTTTTACAGAAGACGCTGCAACCCCTTCTGATGGGTTCTACGTAGACGTTGACATCAATGAGTAGGCTAAGGCCCAGGTGGTGATCCTGAGCTTGTGAAGGACCACGTAGTATAGCTAGGCTTTCCAAGCCTCTTTTATTTTTCTAGTTGTCTGTACTCAGACAAGTTACTTCCGCTGCTGGTTTGTATGACTGTATGACTTGAATGCTGGGTCGTGTGACCCGTACCTTTGTGTATGTTATGTATGGCTCTCTGAGCCTTAAATAAAGTACTTATGTCATAGAGTTATGTTGTGATGCCTTGTTGTATTTACACATATCGAGCATATTGTGTGTATGATTGAAATGCTTGGTATGTGTGGAATCTGACTATCTAGTTGTTTATTCTTAGTAGCCTCTCTTACCGGGAAATGTCTCCTAGTGTTACCACTGAGCCATGGTAGCTGGCTACTGCTCTGGAACACTTAGGCTGGCCGGCATGTGTCCTTCTTCGTTCCTGTGTCTGTCCCTTCGGGGAAATGTCACGCATTGAGTACCGGAGTCCTGTTAGCCCGCTACAGCCCGGTTTACCGGAGTCCTGCTAGCCCAGTGCTATAGCCCGGACCCACTTGCTGATGACCGACACGTTCGTTGCTGGGTCATGGATGCCTGTCCCTGTAAGTCTGTTCCACTTTGGGTTTACAATTAGTCATGTCAGCCCGGGCTCCTTAACATATGGATGCTAGCGACACTATCATATACGTGAGCCAAAAGGCGCAAACGGTCCCGGGCAAAGGTAAGGCGACACCCGTGGGGATACCGTGCGTGAGGCCGCAAAGTGATATGAGGTGTTACAGGCTAGATCGATGTGTCATCGAGTCGGGGTCCTGACAGCACCTCAGTAGAGAAAGCCGAAAACTGACTGTCATGATATAGCGAGAGACTGGTCAACCACTCGATCGACTACTGGAATGTTTAGAATTCCTCCGCTTTGACGAAGGACCGCTTTCCGGTCAGGCACATACGCGCCCCGAGTTCGGAGAGCGCGGTGCCTCTAGGGGCTATATAGTAGCCCCACCATCGAGCTCCTATGGCTAAGTAAAAGTGATAAAGCATTATAGTCCGGTTGCCTAGTTTGCTATGCTATCACCTCCTTCAAAGGACCAAGACGTTGGATTAAGTGTGAAAAAGCGCTTTTTTTTGCAAACACCCCCGCACCATGTGCGTGGGGGCTGAAGCCAAAGACTGCCATCTTTCAGGTTATACATACATATACGGCCGCACAGGAGATAGTTCAATACTTGAACGCACAAGTATAAAAAGACGTTACATTATAAACATGATCTCACAAATCATACATGTCATTTAAACATAACATCTTTCGAGCACTGCGACTCTATTAAACGAGCGCCCTGCAGGACTTCCTCAAAATAGTGCTCGGTGGGTAGTCGCCTTTTGTCCGAACCCCGGGATGCTACATCGGTGGCATCCATCTCCCCCCAGTATGTCTTAACACGGGCGAGAGCCATCCGTGCACCCTCTATGCATGCCGACCGCTTCATCACCTCGATATGCGGCACCGCCCCAAGGAATTGCTGCAACAAGCCAAAATAACTCTCCGGCTTAGGCCTTTCTGGCCACAGATGAGCCACCACATCCGTCATGGCAAGTCCGGACAATCTATTCAGCTCAGCCCACTCCGCCAACCGATCAGTCAACGGGAGTGGATGCTCCGGACTATGGAATTGAGACCAGAAAAGCTCTTCCATTTCGTGATCCTTCTGGCTTCGGAAGTGCACGACTGCGTCCGCCGCACTCGCCGCCAAATCCAGATAAGGATCCTCCGCACCACACAATTGGTCCAACTGAGCATACTTCGGATTCGTGAACTTCCTACGCAGTAGAAAGGGCTTTCCAGCCGCAATGTCTCCGGCCTGACGCAGTTCCTCCTTCATAGCCCGCATCGCACTACGGGCATCCTTGGCTTCGGCGGCGACCTTCTTCAGGTCCTCTTGCTCCGCTCGGCGTTCTCTTTCAAGAACCTCATAGCGGTCGATAGCATCTTTTAATTTCACGGCCATTTCGGCCACCTCTTCCCTGTTTCGGCAGTGACCAGCCTTTTCGGCTTTTAGCTCTTCCGCTGCCTTCGAGGCAGCCGCATCACTTTTCTTGGCTTGCTCCTTGGCTCGAGCAAGCTCTGCTCGAAGGTCTTCCACAACAGCGGCACCATCTGCATCAAGCATACAAATTGTAAGGAACGGGCATGAGCTCCCTTACTAGGTGACCGCGGAGCAACCACCTACCTTGTGACTCGTTAAGTCGTTTATGGACCAGCGCGATGTCCGCATCTGCAATGTCGAGTTGTCGCTTCAGCTCGACAACTCCATCAGTCCGGCTAGCCACCGAACGTTCCGCCACCTGCATAGGAAAGGCGACATTCTATAACTAAGATTATGATCCTCGGCACGCTGTCGCTTTCGACAGCATACCAAGTTTCAGGGGATACTATCTATATAGGGTGCACTCCATGTGCAAAACTGTCGAAAGGTATGTCATTTTTTGCATACCTCAAACCCCGTCAGCAAACTTCCGATGACCTCATGCAACCCTCTCTCGGCGGAGGAGATCCTTTCAATCACCATACTCATTAATGTGCGGTGATCTTCTGAGATAGACGCCCTCTCGAGCAAATCCTGCAGCTCCACCGGCCGTACTCCAGTGGGTGCCGAACTCCCCGGCCCCGCCGGACTCAGGGAGACCCTCCGTGACGACACCTCAGGGTCGTCTGCCCCGCCCGACGGGGCGGCAGATGGAGGCATTTCGCTCTCCATCATCTCTGGACGAAGGTCCCCCGAAGATGAGCTCTGCTGAGATGGGCTAAGATCCGAACTACAAGGTGAAAACTTCGGTTACCCTTAGAAATAAAGTAGGGGTGTCCCCTATTACAAAATTCCCCCTTTTTACTTACGGCTCGTTGGAGGGCTGATTCCTCTGGGGAGACTGTGCGGCCAGGGCTCTTCCCGGCACAGGACCTTCTGGTGCAGATTTCTTTCCCCGCTTTGAGGCCTTGGCCTCCGGGTCTTCGGAAGCGGTCCTCTTCTCCCCCTGGAGGGAGGGATTCTCGATTCCCCCCTTACTGAAAGCCTCATTGGCAGAGGTGGTAGTTTCCCTATGCCCCCCTTCGCCCTCCTCCGAAGGTGCAACCTCCAACATTTTGATTAACACGGGATCCGACGTGGTCTCAAGGAGGGGGCCGGACACCGTATCAGTTTTGCTTGCGCTATCCACTCCTATCCAAGGGATAGCTGGTTAAAAGGCAAACCCATGATAAATAAATGGACAATGTGTCCGGACACAGAGCTACTTACTTGAGTATCCGGGCGATTGCAGCTTAGGCCAGCGTCCTCGGTCAAGTCCGGACGCATCTCTTGTGATCCGAAGAATAGTTTGTACATCTCCACAGGTGCCAAACCCATGAAGTGTTGGAGAGCTCGTGGCCCCTCCGGATTAAATTCCCACAGGCGAAGGGGCGACGTTTGCAGGGCAGAAGGCACCGAATCAGCATAACCTGTGCCACTACGACCAGATTGATCTCCCTTTCTTGGAGATCTCGAATCCGGCCCTGCAACAGGGGTACGTCTTTGGACGACCCCCCAGTCAAGCCCTTTGTTGACCCATGACATCAGCCGTTGTGGAGGGCCCGAGCGAAAGGCGGGCGACGGCCTCTGCCTGCTGCCCCTGGGAGCGGTGATATAGAACCACTCCTGTTGCCACAAGCCGAGCTCCTCCTGAAAAGAGCCCTCGGGCCATGGAGCATCGACCCTCTTGCTTATAACCGCCCCGCCGCACTCTGCCTGACGCCCCTCAATCATCTTCGGCTCCATGTTGAAGGTTTTGAGCCACAAGCCGAAGTGAGGGGTAGTGCGGAGGAAGGCTTCGCAGACGACAATGAATGATGAGATGTGGAGGATGGACTCCGGAGCCAAGTCATGGAATTCCAGCCCATAGTAAAACATGAGCCCCCTCATGAAGGGGTCCATTGAGAAGCCTAAACCCCGACGGAGGTGAGACACGAACACGACACTCTCGCCGGGCTCAGGAGTAGGAATAACTTGCCCTCGGGCAGGCAACCTATGCGAAATCTCGTAGGTTAAGTACCTGGCGTCTCTCAGCTTTAGCACGTCCTCTTCCGTGATGGAGGAGGGCATCCACCGGCCTCGTAGGTCGGAGCCGGACATTGTCAAAGGTCGAAAGTGCCCAAATCTGGAGCCGTGGGTGTTGGAACTCGGGGCGAGGGGCGGATTCGATTAAGGATTGAAGAAAAAGAACGGGCCTTGGTCTCATTATAAAGAGGGAGAATACCAAGAGCCATCCCCGTGACCGTTTGGAGCCCGCCTTCGATGGAGGGGGCGTGGCAACGGGCGCAGTTGGGTTACCCACATCCGTATTGATGAGGATCCCGGAATAAGGGGAACACGATCTCTGCTTCGACAAGACGTGCCAAGGAAACCGCCTCGCTAAACGCGCGGAGGTGGTATAATAAAAACGATTCGAGTAAAGGCTTGGTTGTGGTGTGACGTCATGCCGCGAAATACGTCAGCAGATTGAACTTGTGTAAATATTATTCTCTCTACGGTGGTATGTGGAATTTATTTTGCAGAGCCAGACACTATCCTGGTGTTCACAATCTTCTGTAAATTATTCGGAGGAGGAACCCGCCTTGCAATGCCGAAGACAATATGCATGCCGGACTCGTCATCATCGAAGCCTGGTTCAGGGGCTACTGAGGGAGTCCTGGACTAGGGGGTGTCCGGATAGCCGAACTATCATCATCGGCCGGACTCCAAGACTATGAAGATACAAGATTGAAGACTTCGTCCCGTGTCCGGATGGGACTTTCCTTGGCGTGGAAGGCAATCTTGGCGATACGGATATGTAGATCTCCTACCATTGTAACCGACTCTGTGTAACCCTAGCCCTGTCCGGTGTCTATATAAACCGGATGGTTTTAGTCCGTAGGACAAACAACAATCATACCATAGGCTAGCTTCTAGGGTTTAGCCTCCTTGATCTCGTGGTAGATCTACTCTTGTAATACCTACATCATCAATATCAATCAAGCAGGACGTAGGGTTTTACCTCCATCAAGAGGGCCCGAACCTGGGTAAAACATCGTGTCCCTTGTCTCCTGTTACCATCCGCCTAGGCACACAGTTCGGGACCCCCTACCCGAGATCTGCCGGTTTTGACACCGACAGTTAGGTTTACCTTAATACTTCTTTTGTAGTTGCGGATGCTTGCAATAGGGGTTAATCATAAGTGGGATGCTTGTCCAAGAAAGGGCAGTACCCAAGCACCGGTCCACCCACATATCAAATTATATGAGCGTGATGAAAACTAGCTTGACAGTAATTCACATGTATGCTCGGGAGCGTTTTCCTTCATACAAGAATTTTTCCAGGCTTGTCCTTTGCTACAAAAAGGATTGGGCCACCTTGCTGCACCTTATTTACTTTTGTTACTTGTTACCCGTTACGAATTACCTTATCACAAAACTATCTGTTATCGATAATTTCAGTGCTTGCAGAGAATACCTTACTGAAAACCGCTTGTCATTTCCTTCTGCTCCTCGTTGGTTCGACACTCTTGCTTATCAAAAGGACTGCGATAGATCCCCTACACTTGTGGGTCATTGAGGGAGTCCTGGATTAGGGGGTATCCGGAGAGCCGGACTATATACATCATCCGGACTATTGAAGCGTGAAGATACCAGACTCAAGACTCCATCCCGTGTCCGGATGGGACTCTCCTTTGCGTGGAAGACAAGCTTGGCGATCCAGATATTGTATTTCCTTCATTGTAAACGACTCCATGTAAACCCTAGCCCTCTCTGGTGTCTATATAAACCAGAGAGGATGGTCCTTAGAAGGTCGATCACAATTACAATCATACCATCATAGGCTAGCTTCTAGGGTTTAGCCTCTACGATCTCGTGGTAGATCTACTCTTGTACTACTCATATCTTCAATATTAATCAAGTAGGAAGTAGGGTTTTACCTCCATCGAGAGGGCCCGAACCTGGGTAAACATTGTGTCCCTTGCTTCCTGTTACCATCAGCCTAAGACGCACAGATCGGGACCCCCTACCCGAGATCCGCCAATTTTGACACCGACATTGGTGCTTTCATTGAGAGTTCCTCTGTGTCGTCGCTGCAAGGCTAGATGGCCTCTCCAACCTTCAACCACGCTGCCTCGGGTGAGACTTTTCTCCCCAAACAGATTTTCGTGTTCGGCGGATTCGCACTGCAGGCCAACTCGCTTAGCCATCTCGAGCAGATCGATAGTTATGCCCCTGGCCATCAGGTCAGATTTGGAACCCAAAACTACACCCCGGACATCCGCGGAGACTTGATTCGCGACGGATTCGGGCCCGTGTCAGGCGCGCCGAAGAATCACGACGAGCATGACCTAGGTCAGCAGTCGGACAGTATTCGGAACATCGCACCTACCACCGCTCCGGACTTTGTTCCAGAGCAGGCCGTGCCTTCTGAGGACGGGTGGATGGACCCCGCCCCGAAGACCGCACACTCATCGGCTTTAGAGCCGAACACAGACTCCTCTCCTAAAGAGATCTGTATATCCGGACCCCCGGACTCATCTCCGGTCGTGTGTTCTGGACCACGCGCATCCGAGCCCATCGAATCTAGCTGGGCCCCGGTTATGGAATTTGTCGCCACAGATATCTTTCAGCACTCACCCTTCGGAGACATGCTAAATTCATTAAGGTCTTTCTCTCTGTCAGAAGACTCTTGGCTGAACTATGTCTGGCCCATGTGGGATACGAAAGATGAAGAAAATCGCAACCCACCCACCACCCACTTTATAGCCACTGTCGATGACCTAACAGACATGCTTAACTCCGACCCCAATAACATCGACGGTATGGACGACGATGTAAGGGACGATCTGGGACCACCACCCACGGGGCGCTGGACAGCCACTTCATCATACAACGTCTACATGGTAGACACCCCCAAAGAAGACAAAGGTGACAAAAAGGACAATCCGGAAGACAAAACCCCCGGGCAAAAACCAAAGCGACGGCGCAGACGCCGTTCCATGTCCAGCAACAGTAAAAATAGCGACAAGAGCGCCAGAAAGATCGACACCCCAGTCAACTCCGAAGGCAACAACGACCATACGGACCCAGCAATGGAGCAGGACAAGCCAGGTCATGCCGAACACAGTTCGGACCAGACACCCGATCACAATGATCTTGAGGGACGAGCTCATCAAACCGCCCCAGGACAAGAACATAGTCCGGATGACGATGCATTCATCATTCCGGAAAAACGCGTGGAATGAGATAACCTCCACAGAAAGCTTATGGCCACCGTGAGAAGTCTAAAGAAGCAGAAGCAACGGCTAAAAGCCGAACAGGAAACTCTCAATCGCAGATGGAATAAAGTTCTAGACACTGAAGAAAGATACGGTGACGATCGCCATACAAAGAGCTATCCAAAGCGCAAGCTACTGCCCGAATTCGACGACGAGGCCGTTCCACCGAAGAGTAACATGACCAGGAGGCCAGACGCACCACTTCACAACCACAACAGAGTAGCTTCCGACGCCTCGCACGATTTGCGTGAGCACTTGGACAAGAAAGCCGGTGCGGCTACGTCCATCTACGGATCTAAAGGACACACCCCGGCACGGGACTATGGTCACCAAAACGATTATATCAATCGAATACCAGTTCGGAATAAACACCGGACACAACAACAGCCGACGGCATGCCACAGCGCGTCCAGATACAGAGGGGCTGCCCACCCCCTATGCTTCATCGAAGAAGTACTGGACCATGAATTCCCACGAGGTTTTAAACTTGTGAACATAGAGGCATATGACAGAGCGACAGACCCAGGGGTCTGGATCGAGGATTTTATCCTGCATATTCATATGGCTCGTGGGGATGACCTCCACGCCATCAAATACCTTCCCCTCAAGTTGAAGGGACCAGCTCGACACTGGTTGAAAGCCTCCCCGAAAATTTTATTGGGAGTTGGGAGGAACTTGAGGACGCTTTCAGGGCCAATTTTCAAGGGACTTATGTTCGGCCTCCGGATGCGGACGATTTAAGTCACATAATCCAACAGCCCGGAGAGTCCGCCCGCAAGCTTTGGAACAGATTCCTCACTAAGAAGAATCAAATTGTTGATTGTCCGGACGCCGAAGCCTTAGCGGCATTCAAACACAGCATCCGTGACGAGTGGCTCGCCAGACACATCGGCCAAGAAAAGCCAAGGACAATGGCAGCCTTAACAGGCCTTATGACCCGCTTTTGCGCGGGTGAAGATAACTGGCTGGCCCGTAAAGGCACCAGCGACCCAAGCACATCCGAAATAAGGGATGGCAATGGGAAGCCACGGCGTAATAAAAACAAATGTCAAAACAAGGAAGAGAGCCCGGACAACACATCGGTTAATGCCGGATTCAGGGGCTCTCAACCCGAGCAGCAAAAGAAGCCATTTAAAGGCAGTAAGGAGGGACCATCCGGTTTGAACAGAGTCTTGGACAGACTGTGCCAAATTCATAGCGCCCCTAACAAACCTGCGAACCACACACACAGAGAGTGTTGGGTCTTCAAGCAGGCCGGCAAATTAAATGTCGAACACAAGGGAAGGGAAACACCAAGCGAAGACGAGGATGAACCTCGCCAGCCAAACACTGGGGGACAGAAAAAATTCCCACTAGAGGTTAAAATAGTAAACATGATCCACGCGACTCACACATCCCCGAGAAGGCACGAACGAGCGCTCAAAGACGCGTACGCTATAGAGCCCATCGTACCCACACCTAACTACTAGATGGCGTGTCCGATCACCTTCGATCACACGGACTACCTGGCTAGTATTCGGTGTGGAGGATCAGAGGCCTTGGTGCTTGACCCTATAATCGACGGATACCATCTCACCAACGTCCTCATGGACAGCGGCAGCAGTCTCAATTTAATATACCAGTACACTGTCCGTAGGATGGGGATAGACCCATCCAGAATTAGCCAAAACAGCACCACCTTTGAAGGGGTGATACCAGGCGTTGAATTCTACGGCAGCGGCTCTGTCGTACTGGAGGTAACATTTGGCTCCCCAGGTAACTCCAGAAGCGAAGAACTACTCTTCACCATCGCACCCTTCCAAAGCGGCTATCACGCATTGCTTGGAAGAGCGGCCTTCGCCCGCTTCAATGCAGTACCACACTATGCCTACCTTACACTCAAGATGCCCGGTCCACGTGGTGTCATCACCGTTAACAAAAACACAGAGCGCTCTTCACGCACGGAGGAATCCGCGACGGCTCTAGCGGCCGGACTCTAAGCGGCCTCCGACACCCAAAAACACGAATGGTTGTTAAGACCACAGACACGGTTAGACGAGTCCGGCAACCCGGATAAAAGTGACCCAGGCGCCGTATATGTAATCCCATAGAGGACACTAGGGGCTATAAATATTTAATAAAACTCCACCGTTGGCCTGACCTTATTTACAGGCCAATACCTCACACTTCTATCCTCCATTGCACGCTTAAGTCATACTCTTTTTACACAAGTTTTTCTTTTTTTACAGACACAATGTGTGCGATACCCTTCCAGGAAACGGCACAACGGAGACAAAGGCGCAGACGTGCAGCAGGGCCCCGCTCAAAGGTTTCTCTTTAGATTAAGCCCCTGTGTAAACCTTTTATATTGCCTCTTGTTGCTCACACATCCCATTGGTACTATACCCACATAGGATACTGCCGTTATTGGCATTTCACCACGGTAGATCAATGCACGTACCTGGAAACTCAAGGTTTATAATGAAAGGGCGCTCTTCAGCCCATTTTCTGCTATAAAGTCCGAATACCTTCGGGAGTGTTCGGCATCACGAGTTTGGCCTTATATGCATCAGCTCCGAATCATGTCTTTGGTCAAATGTTGGGTTTGCCTGGCTCCTGGGTTTGCCGCCTTACTTTCCGTTCTTATCGGCTAAGGCGGCCAAAGGAGAACTACTGCGATTGTGCCCTGGTTATTCCGGATGAGCACCTCAGTAGAGAAAGCCAAAAACTGACTGTCATGATACAACGAGGGACTGTTCAACCACTCGAAGACTTATCGGAATCTTTAGGATTCCTCGGCATTAACGAAGGACCATTTCCCGGTCATGTACGCACGCGCCCGTATTCGAATGTACATGAAGGTACAAGGGGCTACATAGTAGCCCCATCGTTTAAATCCCATGGCTAAGCAAAAGTGTTACATCTATATAGTCCGGTTACCTAGTTCGACGTGCGATCACCTCCTTAATGGATCAAGACGTTGGATCAAGTGTGATTATGCATATTTTTCGCGAACACCCCCGCATTGTATGCATGGGGGCTGAAGCCAATGACTGCTAACTTTCAGATTACACATATACATAAAAATGGCCGCACCGGAAACACAATAATACTTTCAGGCAAAAAGTATAAATATAGCCTTGTAATCAAAATAACATTGTCTTTACAATGATTCAATTTGTCACTCGAACAAGACATTCTTGGAGCACTGCGACTCTATTAAGCGGGCACCTTCTGTTACCTGCTCCAAGTAGTGCTCGGCCGCATCTTGGCCTCCTGCCGGATTCTGGGTCGCTACAATGGTGGCCTCCATATCTGTCCAAAATGCTTTAACGCGGACAAGAGCCATTCACGCACCCTCTATGCACACCGACCTTCTCATGGCGTCGATCTGAGATACGACCCCAAGGAATTGTTGCACCAATCCAAAGTGACTGTCCGGCTTCGGCTCCTTCGGCCACAGATGGTCTATTACAGACCTCATGGCAAGCCCGGACAGCCTATGAAGTTCCGCCACAACAGCCATCTTCTCCCTCAACGGCAGTAGGCGCGCGGGAGCATTGAACTGCGACCAGAAAAGCTTCTCCACTTCTTTATCACCTTGATTCTCAAAAAACTTGGCTGCATCGGCTGTACTCTTTGCTAAGTCTGCATACACATCTGCAGGACTCCAGCATCCATCTAGGGGAGCATACTTCGAATCCAAACACTTCGTCCGCCGTGGGTAGGAGCCCCCAGCCACTATTTCACCGGCCTGTCGGAGCTCCTCCCGCACACCCCTGACTTCGGTCCGCCTCTCCTTGGTGGCGTTAAGTGCTTTGTTCAGGTCAGCCGAATTAACTTGATTCTCCTCTTCAAGGAGCTCATACCGATCGGTGGCATTTTTCAGCTGCACAGCCATTTCGGCTATCTTTTCCTCGCTTCGGTGATGAGAAGCCTGTTCGGCTCTCAACTCTTCGGTCGCCTTTAGGGCAGCCACATTGCTAGCCCGAGCTTGTTCTTTGGCTTGGGCAAGTTCCTCCCTCAGGGCTTCCACGACAGCAACTCCATCTATAGCCCAAACATGTCGCATTGATATTATGCCCATCTCATATTGTCCTATACAACATAATAAGGAAAGCTAGAGCACATACCTTGTGACTTGTTCAGCCGCTCATTCACCAGCGCATTATCGGCATCAATAGATCCGATCTGCCTCCTTAGTTCAACAACTTCTACAGACGGGCCGGCTGCCAGACCCTTAGATACTTGCGCATATGTATAGCGCAATCATTTCTTACACAATATGATCTCCCATTTTCCGCCAAGGGCGGGCAACCAGAGTCTCAGGGGCTACTATCCATATGGAGCACACCTAGCGCGTGCCTCACAGCCAAAAATAGTGTATTTTTCACTACATGCCTCAAAGCCTCCGAGCAGGATCGTAAATGCTTCATTCAAACCGCTTGTGGCAGATGAAATCTTCTTGAGCACCGCGCTCATTAATGAGCGGTGCTCCTCCAAGAGCGCTGCTTGCTCCAGAAGGCCCGTCAGTATGTCCGGCCAGACACCGAACTGTGCCGGACCCTTCTCATCGCCCCCCGTGGGAGCCGAACGCTCCGGGTTCAAGGCGGCTGACGTATTAGCTTCCGGCTTCGGCAGATCTGGGCTCCTCCGTGACGACACCTCAGTGTCGACCGCCTCATGAGGCGGAGAGGTGGGTGGGGTCTCGCTCTCCATCATCTCCGGACGAAGGTCCCCCAAAGACGAACTCTGTTGAGAAGAGCTGCTAGCCGGACTACAAAAAATAAATCCTGGTTATTGATCTCGGAGAAATGCAGTACTTTTGAATTAATGGTTAACTCACAGCTCGGTGGAGGGCTGGCCCATTGGTGGGCATGACGTGGTGAGGACGCCTGTTGGGGCCGAGCCCCCTGGCGATGCTTTCTTCCCCTGCTTGGGCATCTCCGTCTCCAATTCTTCAGAGGCGGCCCTTTTCTTCCCGCGTGGGGAGGAGGCCTTGGACTCCCCCCGACTATCCTCCTTTGGGGAGGAAGTAATTCCCCCGGTTCGGATGCGCAGGGTGTGAAGTTCGGTTTCACTGTCCTTTTCTTTGCCTTTCCTTGAGAGCATCTTGCTAAGCACCCGGCCAAGCATCTTGGCTATGGTAGGACTAGGCGAGCCTTCGGGAAGTGGCGCCGGACACCTGATTCTCTCTGCCTTGCTGAGCCATTCTTGGCCAAGGAGGGTTTTCAGAATAATGACTATGATAAATAAAAGCAAAGTGTCCAGCTTTAAGGTTACTTACTTGGGCATCTAGGCAATAGTAGCTTAGGCCCGCATCCTCGATGGTGCCCGGACACTTTACTTGTGGTTCGAGAAATAATTTACACATCTGACGGTGTCCTGGACTAGGGGGTACTCAACGCGTCGTCTCCTGATCAGTTGGATTGGGCCGAGGACCCCCATGGCCGTATACTCATGGGCCAGTCCGGACAGCTGCCGCATACAAGGAAGAATCCCAAGACTTGGCGATCAAGACAAGGACTCCTCCCCCACTGGCGTATTCGGCTAGGACTCTTGTTATCCTAGGCCTCTGGTGCATTATATAAACCGGGGCCAGGCTAGTCGATAGACATATACAACAACAATCATACCATAGGCTAGCTTCTAGGGTTTAGCCTTTCTGATCTCGTGGTAGATCAACTCTTGTACTACCCATACCATCAATATTAATCAAGCAGGAGTAGGGTTTTACCTCCATCGAGAGGGCCCGAACCTAGGTAAAAACATCGTGTCCCTTGTCTCCTGTTACCATTGATCCTAAGACGCACTGCTTGGGACCCCCTACCCGAGATCCACCGGTTTTGACACCGACATTGGTGCTTTCATTGAGAGTTCTGCTGTGTGTTCGGCGAAAGGATCAATGGCTCGACTGCAGGTCAACTGCGACGTCGGCTTCTTCATCACCAGCTCGACTGGTCACCTTGGCTTGACCGAGGATTGCGCCCTACCTCCGATCATCATGTTCGTATGAGGGCCTTCATCAACACCAACTCCGATCTCTATCAAGATCATGGAGGAGTCATCCATGGAGCTCAGGGGCTCTACGTCAACATTGCCCTCAGGCGACCGTGCTATTTTTTTGGACAGCAAACTTGTATCCGCCGCCGCCGCCTCCTCGAGTGTCGCCTAAATGATTACTTTGGTGGAATTATGCGGAATTAAGTCTACAACAACCCTGCAAAAATTTCGTCGAGTTCCGATGGAGGAATCTTTGGCAATCTCCGATATACCGGAGTGTAAGTGCATCTAGTGCCACCCCTAGTTGGTTTTGGAGTATTGACGACAAAGTTGGTTGAGGGACTAATGCGTTTGTGAGAATTGCAGGATAATGCAGGTAGTGTCCCTCATTGATTCGGTTTACCTACCGGAGATGACCCCTAAAAATGTATGAAGACATTGAAGACAATGGTGGTGTGTGAAGATATTCACACTGAAGTCTATGACATGAGAAGACATTGAGTGAAGACTATGGAGCGTGAACACTGTGTGGTTTTTTTGTTTCCTTTTCTTCTTTGTCGAGTCATAGGAACCACCGTACTGTTAAGTGGGGTCCAAGTGAACTAAGTCAGAGTGACTGAAGTGATGCTAAACCCAAATCCTATGTCTTCGAGCGAAGATAATGAGAGCAAATCTTATCCAGAGTTGGATGAGTCAGCTTTGCTTGTAGCCCAAGTAAAGTTGCCGTGTGTGTTTGAAATCTGACCGTTGGAACACGTGTCAGTTCCTTAGTGACCCAGGGTCATTTTGGACAAATCAGGTCGGGTTGCCTAGTGGCTATAAATAGCCCACCCCCTACACCATAAATTGGTGGCTGCCCAGAGTTAGTATACGGCTTTTGTTGTTTGAGAGCAACCCACCTCGAAGCATTTGACAGAGAGAAATCCTTGCGAGGACAAAGCCCAAACACCCAGAGCCAAAGAGTGTTAGGCATCACTGAAGTCTTTCTGTCTGTGTGACCTGAAGACTTATTACACTTGAGGACTGTGTATCCTACAGCCGTTTAGGCGTCGCGTTCTGAGCATCCAAGAGTCATTGTGGATTGCCAGGTGAACGAAGTCTGTGAAGGTTTGGAAGTCTACCTTGAAGACTTACCAGAGTGATTGGGCGGGGACTAAGTGTCCTTAGCTCAAGGGGAATAAGGTGAAGACACGGTCTTCTGAGTTGAATCTCAGCCTCCCTAACCAGACGTATAGTTGTCACAGCAACTAGAACTGGTCCAACAAATCTTGTGTCTTCAACAAGCAACTGGTTCTATCTCTTCCCTCCTTTACTTTGAGTTTGTCTTCGTGAAGTCATTGCTTATCGTCTTATCTGATTGACTTCATTGCTTGGCTACTATTGTTGATTGGCTTCATACTATCTTCCATCCTGATCCTACTACCTAGCTGCTATTAATCTTCGAACATTAATGCTATTGCATATTTGATTATGGCTTGCTTGTTGTAGTTTATCTTCCGCTGCATATCAATTAGGTTGTTTCTATTGTTTGTCTTCGAAACTTCCATGTTTTGAAGACTTTCATAAAAATCGCGTATTCACCCCCCCTCTAGTCGATAACTAGCACTTTCAATTGGTATCAAATCAAGGTACTCCCTTGTTCTGTGTGATTCGGTTTAACCACCTAGAGTTTAGCTATGTCGACTGCAGGATTGAGGAATGTATTTTGCCCCACCTTTGACGGTCATGAGTATCCCCGGTGGAAAGCCATGATGAAGAAGCGACTCATGGCTATGGACAACAAACTGTGGACCATCACCGAGATTGGTCTCACCGATCTATGCAAGATGGCGGAGGCTGATGACATTCGTAAGTACACTCTACTGAACCTCACTGCGAAGGATGTCATCTACTCCTGCCTGTCCCAAAATCAGTTTAGGAACATCATGCACCTCAATCACGCGAAGCTAATCTAGGACCGACTTGCTGAGGTCTATGATAGTCATCTTAATCGTCATGATCCTTGGCTTGATGACTACAAGGAGTCTCTTAAAGAGATGACTTTTCCACCTGAACCGTCTTCATCTTCACCATGCCTCATGGCAGGGGGTGCTAAGGTAACTGAATGCTATCTTTCTGAAACTAGTGATGATGAATCAGGTGATGAATTTGGCCCCAGCTATGTCAAACTTGCTTCCCTTGCCACTAAACAACAAAGAGCTTTGGAAAAGGTTCAAAACATGCTTAGTAAGAGCGATGATATGTTGGGCGAAGAAATGGATCAGTCAAAAGCTTTGGCTGATAGTCTTCAGAGACTTTACTCCAAGTTTGACGCCCTTCAAGATCAACATAATGCTCTCTTATCTGATCATGAGAAACTTTCTTTTGAATGTCTTCAAAGAGAGCAAGATCTTGAAAAGGTAAGAGTGGATTATGAAGTTCTTCTGAAGAAGCACGATTCATTACTCGCCCAACAGATCAGTCCCGCTCAGGATGAATTTGAACCACCATGCTTAAAATGCATTCAGTGTGATAACGCTACCTCTATTGCTGAATGTTCCACTGCTGCTACTGTTGCTCTGTCATCAACTACTGATGTGGTAACTAACCCCTCTTCTGAGGATACCACTGCTTTTGCTGATGAAAATGCTAGGTTGAAGACATTGCTTGGAACAGGGATGTATAAAAGTCTGAAAGGGCATCAGACACTTTGTGATGTCCTCAAAAAGCAGATTCTGAACCGAAACCCTAGGAAAGAGGGTGTTGGGTTCGAGAGGAAAATGAATGCTGATGATTCCTACTGGAAGCTTGAGCAGTATCCCAAAACCACATGGGTTGCTGCAAAGGAACCTTCAGTGGATCCATCTACTTTATCTGGATTTACCTGTGCTAATCCTATTATCATTGATGAATCATTTGATGCAAACTATAAACTATTCAAAAATCAGAATGGTGAAGTGTTTGCAAGGTATATTGGTACTAACTGCAGGAATGGACCTCCTATGAAGAAGATCTGGGTTCCCAAAAGCTGCCTTGAGAATCTTCCAGTGAATGTCATCATGACACCACCAGGGAAGAAGACAAACCCCAGACCAAAGGCATCATATGGTCCAACGGCTACTTACGAACACAGGACTCACTTGAGTCACCCTAACGCCAATGCTTTGCAGGGAAATCATACTCAGACTCATGAATATGAGCGTGTGTCTTCAAATCGCTATGTTCATAGAACTAAGAACTTTTCTGCTTATTCACATGAGTATCATTCATCTCCTGCAAGGCTATTTGCTAGGGCTTCAAAGCCGAAATTCTCAAATGCTGCACTTAGACTCATTGCTTCTAAGCCACCCCTAAAAATGTGGGTGGTGAAGAAGAATTAACTCTCTTTTGCATGTGGTCTCCAGTCAGCAATCAATGGCGTCCAATATAATTGCTGGGGACCTAAAACACAAAGGGACGCATGATAAAATAACTTAATATGTATTCCACATATGAATTGCTTACCTGTCATACTGTGTGCTAGCTTTCATCTATGCTGTGATAATCCAAGTGTGCATCAAATGCTTATGCTTCACAACATACATTGTGAAGCCTATCCCTCTAACTGCACTGTAGGGTATACCAAAAGCTTCAGAATGGATTATTGACAGCGGATGCACTAATCATATGACTGGCGATCAAAGTCTTCTCGTGGACTCAACCTTACGTCCATCCGACAAGAGTCAAATCACATTTGCTAACACTGGTAAAGGCAAAGTATTGGGTCTAGGTAGAGTTGCAATCTCAAAGGATCAACACATGGATAAAGTGATGCTTGTTGAATCCCTTGGATTCAACTTAATGTCTGTATCAATGCTTTGTGACTTAAACATGATTGTGATATTTGGAAAATATCGTTGCCTTGTACTAATGGAATCTGACAAATCTCTAGTCTTTGAAGGGTATAGGAAAGGTGATCTATACATGGTAGATTTCTCAGTAGGTCCAAAACTTGCCGTATGTCTTCTTGCTAAAGCTTCAGAATGTTGGCTCTGGCATCGAAGGCTGGGGCATGCAGGCATGAGGAACTTGCACACTCTCGTCAAGAAGAAGCATGTCATAGGCATCGAAGGTGTCAAGTTCAAGAAAGATCATCTGTGTGGTGCCTGCGAAGCTAGAAAGATGACAAGGGCCAAGCATCCTTCGAAGACCATCATGACAACATCTCAACCCTTCGAGCTGCTACACATGGACTTATTTGGACCTACCCACTACTCCACCCTCACAACAACGGCGTGTCTCTATGGCTTCGTCATTGTTGATGACTACTCAAGATACACATGGGTGCACATAATTCTCTACAAGACTAAAGTACAAGATGTCTTCAGACGATTCACGAATCGAGCAATGAACAACTATGGTGTCAAGATCAAGCATATCAGAAGTGATAACGACACTGAATTCAAAAACACCGGCCTTGATCTTTATCTGGATACAATGGGAATCACTCATGAATTTTCTGCTCCATATACACCACAGCAAAATGGCATTGTTGAGCGCAAAAACAGAACCCTTATTGAGATGGCTCGAACAATGCTTGACGAGTACAAGACACCAAGAAAGTTCTGGCCTGAAGCCATTGATACAGCTTGTCACATCATCAACCGTGTCTACATCCATAAGCTTCTGGGCAAAACATCCTATGAGCTCCTCACTGGCAAGAAGCCAAATGTCAGCTACTTCAGAGTCTTTGGTGCTAGATGTTGGATCAAGGATCCCCATCACAAGTCAAAATTTGAACCCAAAGCTCAAGAAGGCTTCATGCTTGGCTATGGAAAGGATTCGCACTCTTATAGAGTCTTCAACCTGTTCCACTACAAAATCGTTGAAACAGTGGATGTGCGATTTGATGAAACCAATGGTTCACAAAGAGAAATTCTGCCAAGTACACTTGATGAAGCTCCTTCCTGTGAATCTATCAAGTTGATGGGAACTGGTGAGATCATGCCCTCTGAAGCACAGCCTGAAGAGGAACTTATCATTTCTGCACCAAACCAACCTGAAGACAATGCTCAGACCAAAGACAATACTTCCAATGATGACAATGATCAGCATCAGCAAGGTCTTCGTCCAGTTCATCCTCGTGTTGCAAATGAAGTACAAATTGAGAAGATAATTGACAGCATCAATGCGCCTGGTCCGCTTACTCGCTCAAGAGCAACACAGTTAGCAAACTTCTGTGGGCACTTTTCATTTGTGTCAATATCAGAATCCAAGAAAGTTGCTAAAGCTTTTATGGAACCTGAATGGATTCAAGCCATGCAAGAAGAACTTAAACAGTTCAAGCTGAATAATGTTTGGGAACTTGTCAAGCGACCTGACCCTTGCAAGCATAACATTATTGGAACAAAGTGGATATATCAAAACAAGCAAGATGAGCATGGTCAAGTCGTCAGAAACAAAGCACGTCTTGTGGCTCAAGGATATACTCAAGTTGAAGGAATTGACTTCGATGAAACATTTGCTCCTGTTGCTAGGCTTGAAGCTATTCGCATACTGCTAGCCTATGCTAATCATCACAACATCTTGCTATATCAAATGGATGTAAAGAGTGCATTTCTCAATGGCAAGATTGAAGAAGAAGTATATGTTGCACAACCACCTGGCTTTGAAGATCCAAAACATCCTGATATGGTGTACAAACTCAACAAAGCACTGTATGGCCTCAAACAAGCTCCTCGCGCCTGGTATGATACAATCACAGACTTCCTGAAGAGCAAAGGCTTCAAACCTGGATCCCTCGATCCCACACTCTTCACGAAGACATATGATGGTGAACTGTTTGTGTGCCAAATATATGTTGATGACATAATCTTCGGCTGCACCAACCAGAAGTACAGTGATGAGTTTGGATTTATGATGCAAGAGCAATATCAGATGTCCATGATGGGTGAGCTGAAGTTCTTCCTTGGTCTTCAAATCCGTCAACAAAGAAATGTCATCTTCATATCTCAAGAAAAATATCTCAAAGATTGCCTGAAGAAGTTCGGCATGCAAGATTGCAAAGGTTACACGATGCCAATGCCAGCCAAACATCATCTTGGTCCCGACGACAATGGTAAAGAGTTCGATCAAAAGGTATACCGCTCCATGATTGGTTCTTTACTTTACCTATGTGCATCTAGGCCAGATATTATGCTTAGTGTTTGCATGTGTGCTCGATTCCAAGCGGCACCAAAGGAATCGCATCACTTAGCAGTGAAGCGAATTCTTAGATATTTGGCTTACACCCCAACACTCGGATTATGGTATCCAAAGGGCTCAAGGTTTGATCTGGTTGGATTCTCGGATGCTGATTATGCTGGTGACAATGTGGATCGCAAGTCTACATTAGGCACATGTCATTTTCTTGGTCGATCACTTGTCTGTTGGTCTTCAAAGAAGCAGAACTGTGTATCACTCTCAACTGCTGAATCTGAATACATTGTTGCTGGATCCTGTTGTGCTCAACTTCTGTGGATGAAGCAAACTCTCAAGGACTATGGCATCGATCTGAAGCAAGTCCCTCTCTTCTGCGACAATGAAAGTGCCATCAAGATTGCCAACAATCCAGTCCAGCACTCGAAGACAAAGCACATTGAAATACTTCATCACTTTCTCAGATATCATGTTATGAAGAAAGATATAGATATCATGCACGTCAACACTGAAGAGCAACTGGCAGATATCTTCACAAAGCCCTTGGATGAGAAAAGGTTTTGCAAGTTATGGTGTGAGCTAAATATCTTGGAATCCTCTAATGTCCTGTGATCAGGCACACATCCTAACCCTTATGCATGTTGATGACTTAGATGTGCAACACACGAAGTAATGTATATCTTTAATCAATGAAGATTTACACTCTGAGTGTGAATACATTAACATGGAATTTGACTTCGGAGCGCCACGATAATTGTGCGCCGTGTCTGGGTCTAATACTTCCTATACAGTGGGTAACGCCACCACCAAACTTCTCTGTTTGAAGTGTTTCACTCATGGCGTTATATTGCAAAGACTTCACATTTGGTTTGTCTTCAGTTTCTATTTATCTTCATGATTTTCTCCGCTATGATGAGTTGATTGCATATATATATATATATATATATATATATATATATATATATATATATACACTAGCGTTCTGTCCTCTACAGCATTCACTTATAGCTATGTCTTCAAGTTGAATCTTTTGAACTAAGTGCATGTGATCGGACCCTAATCTCTCTATGCTTACTATCTCAAACTCTATCTGTCCAAATCTTATGCATTCTATTGAAACTGTTGAATGTCTTCTCTGCATCCTTGTCAGCAGAAGACACAGAGACAAAACATCAAGTCCTATTTAAATTGTCGATATCCGGAGAAGCCGGAACGAACATCCAACATACTTGGCGGGCGTGGGAACGTGGGACAATTCTAAGTATGTTGCATGCTTGCCACGTACCCCTCAGATGTGAACCGCCAGGGGCACCAGCGTAATTGCGGTGTGTCTCTCACCTACTTATAAATACTTGTCCCCTGCGGTAAAGAAATCCCTCTTCCACCTCTCCACCTCCGTCAAAACCCTAGCGCCACCGCTAGCTCGCGACGACGCCAATGACGAAGCACTTAGCTGCCGCGACTTCTCCGACACCGTCCTCACGCCGGCCGCGGACATCATCCTCTCCGCCGTCGCCGTAGGTGTCCTCCGTCGCCAAGTTAGGGCACGGTGGGCTGAACTGCTCGGTCTCTCATTCTTCCCATCTACCAGTTCGTCGTGAGGTAATTATAACTCTATTTTTACCACCTTTTTGATCTTCATAGATTCATCCTACTTACCGAAAGTAGTTTCTACCTACTCAATGTTAGATCTATTCTATCTGCATCTCATAATGCCTAGTCTATTCACTTAGATTTCCTATCTAGTTTGATTCCTCACTTGTACTTATTCACGGATTGGTACAAATCTAGAACCAACTCACCACATATAAGTGAATGTCTTCGCATCATGAGGTCAATGTCTTCAAACTGATTTATCTTCAAAATCTTCTGAGAATGCATATGACCTCTTCCCCTTCCCTCGCATCTCTAATGCTGTCATAGGTACATGTCCGTGGGAGAATCCCTTGGTTCTCATAGTCTGCATTCGTTTGCAGAATACTTACATCATCATATCAATTCCCCTGAAGCCAGTTCCTGCTTGACAAGCAAGCGTAAATCTCTGAAGCCTCTGAATGTATTGAAGCCATTCAGCTTGAAGTTCATGGCTGCAGAAAAATCAGTCAGGAAGGGTGGCAGACAACGTCGTGGGAGAACTTCGAAGGATCTGCCTGAGGATCTGGCAGAAATGTATAAAACAGATCCTAAAGAAGATTACAAT
The DNA here is from genome assembly GCF_018294505.1 of Triticum aestivum. NCBI lineage: Eukaryota > Viridiplantae > Streptophyta > Magnoliopsida > Poales > Poaceae > Triticum > Triticum aestivum. Next base: position 543,657,925 of record NC_057804.1, on the reverse strand, counting down.
CAGCGCAAGACTCGAATCCAATGGATTCGACGCTATTGGGCTGAACATTGGTACAAGTACAAGTTCGTCACCCAGGAGTACGGAGAGAAAAATGCTATCAAGAGCCCTTGGGGTGATATTCTCTATCGAGGCCTTCCCCCCAAGAACAAAGCTGAAGCCATTGCGCAAGAATTCTATCCTTGCATGGTCCGTGGGCCACAGCCTAAAGAAGCCGACCCATCATCATTGCTCTGGTGTCACGATGATAATCTCTTCAAGCGCAACTTCCAGTTTGCTATGTCTTCAGCAAAGGAAAACAAGAAGTCATGGGGATTAGACTTCAATCCTGGTCCCTCTGCTCCCCGTGAGGATGGGACACGTGAAGCTGAAGAGAATAGAATTGGCCCCTTTGCAAACCTTGATGGTCTCATCTCCTACGTCTTGGTTCATGGTGCCAGAGTGGATCATTCCAACAATGATGCTGATTCTGATGAAGCCCCTGCTCCTACTCCAAGGCCGAAGAAGCCAAAGAAGGTTAAGGCTTCATCATCAGCCGCACCTCCAAAAGCTTCTCGTGTGAAGCCATTGGCCACTGCACCTCCTGAAGCCAGTGTACAGTCTGAAGATCAATCCCGTATCTCCAAGAAGACGGAGAAGAAAAAGCAACTTGTCAGGCATACTGATCATGCCTTGACTCCTGCCGCCATTCTGCGTGAAGAACCCATTGATCTGTCAAGTGATGAAGATCTTGCGGATGATGCTCTTGAGCAGCTGATAAAGAGCAAGGAAGAAGCAGAAATCTTCAACAACTTGCCTCTCTTTGATGTGGCCATCATCCACAATTTTATTGATGAGTGGTTCGACACCCCCAATGTCAGCTTTGAAGACTTACAGCTTCCAATTGGCCTCAGTGTCTTTTTCAATGGCGCCATTGCTTCTAAGCTGGCTCTCGCTCAGTGAATCGTTGAGCTCAAGAACAAGATTGATTATGAGAAGGCTCAATTCAAGAAGCATATGGCCAAGCTGAGTGTTCAAGACGTCAGGAACTTTAAGGTCATGATGCATGAGCTTAAAGAAGCTTTTCTGAAGAAGCGCCAAGAAGCTCAAGGCTCTCGTGAGTGCATGAAGAGTTTGGCTGATAAGTGTGTGCTTGCCTACAATGAGGCTGAGAAGCGCAAGTCACTTGGCCGTCCTGGCATTGACCCCAGGATGGCAGCAAAGAAAAAGAAGAAGCTTACTGTTGATCAGCCTGCGCATTCAAGCCAAGAAGCTCCATGCATTATCTTCCCAAGTAACATGACTGGCTCGAAGCCAAAGGTCACCACAACCACTTCAGAACAGAAGAAGACGAGGGCTACAGAGGCAGAAGCTAGAAAGAGGAAGAATACCGAAGCCTCTGATGCCGCTCCCTCCAAGAAGAAGCGCAAGACCAAGAAGAATCGGGCTGCTTCCATAGAGCCCCTTTTTGTTGAACCCATCTCAGTGATTCATCCTGCATCTGCATCCCAAGAACTTCACATGACTATCCATGAGCCTGCTTCCACAGAGGCTCCTGAAGTTGAAGATATTCCAGCAGCTAAACCCACCGCTGCTGAAGACATTGGTCATCATGACAATGTTGAAGATGATGAAGTTCTTCCTCAGATCGAATACAATGTGGTATCATTGTCTGTTCGTACGAACAACGAACTCATCAGCATTGGTCGTCCTCTGACGCCAATTGCACAAGATGATTCATGGGCTGATCGCCCGCAAGAACAAGACTCCCCCAACACTCCCCAACAACAACAAGTCACAACATCCGTACAAGCTGAAGAGGATGAGGGCCTGCCAACTCCATCTCCAAAAGCGTCGCCAGTACTTCAAAGGCTTCGCAAAGGACCAAGGCCTCAAGCTCCTCTTCCAAGCGTTCGAGAAGGAGAAGTGCATCATCAACCTGTTGCACGTCAAGTGTTTTCAGAAGCCACTCCTATTGTGAATGTCTCTACTTCTGAAGCACCTGCTGCTGAAGACAATCCGGCTGCATCAGCCAATGAAGAACGTCAAGAAGAACGTGTCTCTACTCCCCCCATTCCTGAAGAAATAGTTCATGAAGTGAACGTGTCAATGCCTGACCCTCCAGCTCCTCAAGTGGAGGTTGAAAATCCTGAAGCTGCCACAACCAACGCAAGTGAAGCCGATGACATTGTCATGGCTGAAGCTAATGTGGAGCTTGCAACAACCAGTGTGCCTAAAGCTAATGAGGCCACTGCACCTGAAGCTAATGAGGCAACTGCTCCTGAAGCACCCGTTGTGCAGCCTGAAGCCTCAGTTGCTGCCACTGCTCCTGTTCCGCCACCAAGTCCCTATACAATTGAGCAGGCATATAACCATGGAGAGCTAACAACAGTCAGATGGCCCATTCTGGTCCCTCCGCCTAATGTCTCTGGTCCTCAATTTGACTATCATGTTGAGCATAGGCCTCAAGTCCAGAAGCCCAAGCCAAGACTGCCAAGGTTTCCTGGTACTGCCACCGCTGTTGGGTCCTTCAATGCTAATGGCTTCAAGAGCCACAACACATTCTTTGATAGCTCGAAGAACCCCTACACGAAGCCAAGAATTGCATCAGATCGGTTCTGGAGCCATCAGCTGCGAAGCTATTACTCCTGTGTTTTGTATGATCAAGGGCGCATCTTCCCTCATATGCGTCTCGACACTGAAGCCATTACTGGACTCCCCTTCTTAGAAGAAGCACTTGACTGCTTTTGTGATGCTGGGCTACTCAGTTTTGTCACAGATAAAGAACACTGGAATGAAGAACTATTGCTTCAATTCTATGCCACACTGCACATTCGCGGCTACAACAGAGATACAAAGACTTGGGTTCTCGAGTGGATGACTGGAAACGTTCATCATGAAGCCAAAGCTATGGATATCATCGAGCTTACAGGCCTGTCCACTCCCGGAGAACTCTATGAACCTGGCTGTCAACATTATCGCAATGCCCTGGAAAGCATCTTTCATAGGCCTGAACCCAATATGAGTCAGATGCTGAGCATGATGAAGTCTTTGCCCCGTGATGCTGAATATCCAATAGAGTTCTTTGTTGAAGACCTTGAGTATCTGCCACGCACCATATATCACATCATTAGGCGGACTCTATGGCCTATCAAAGGACATTCATCAGCGGCAAAGCTTGAAGGAGCTATGAAGACTTTGGTCTTCTACATTTTCAATGGCATCAGCTTCAATGCACAAGATTTCTTCATTAGACAACTTGCTGCCTCCGGCTCTGATCTCTTTGGTCTGAAGTTTTATGCTCCATGGGTCATGCGCCTCATAAAGCGACACTCTACTATCAACTATCAACCTTCTGCTCGCAATCATGTGATTTTTCTACCAGAGGTTGATATGTCAGTTGAAGCTATCTATCCTGACCCTGCCAAGAAGCCTCTTTGTCTTCAGAATGCCGAGCACCAAAGCTTCACTCAACCCATTGAAGGTGTTCAAGCAGCTACACGAATCTATCCATTGGCTGGAAATACTCGTCTGCCTCATCGAGCACCTACTGAAGCCACTGAAAGCACCATTGCCCAAAGGCCTCGGAAGCATTCTCGCGTTCTCAATGATCAAGGACTTCTTGTGGCCCTTCATCAGAAACAGGATAAACATCACTTTTGGCTCAAGAGACAGATGCAAAGCCTCTTGGTGGATGTCAATCGCATTCGCAACCTTGCCACCAAGAATGCCTTTGTTGCTCACGAAACTTGCCGGCGATCATGGAAGAGTTTGACCCTGCTTAGTGCTGAAGCAGATCTTCAAGACGATGGCTTCAATGAAAGATTTCAGTTTGACACCACTCCTCCATGGAATGCTGTCTTACGAAGAACTCCATCTCTTGAAGACTCTGAATATTCTTCCTCCGCGGCAACGGTAAATGCCAGAGTGATCAATGATGAAGATGATGCTACTTCACCACCTCCTACTACTACTGCGCACATCGACACTGCACCAAGTTCATCTGCACCGCCACCCAACGACAACAACCCTGCTGCTTCACCTACTCATCAAGAAGACGAGTAGATGCTCTATGTCTTCAAACCTTTTTGGTCATTACTGACAAAAGGGGGAGAAGCGTATGAGTTGATAGTCTTCAAGCGGGTTCATATGGGCGGTTGCATTATATTTTGCCTCGTGCTTACAACTCTTGCGTTTTGAAACATTTGGTTCTCTGAGTTGTAACACTTAAACTTGATGGTCGTCTGCTACTTATTTGCATTTCCATGTGCGATGATAACTTCCGCACTTAGATCATCCTGCAGACGTTCATTTTTCATTATGCATGTCATCCTATATGCTATATCATTTCGTGCATGATGAATTATCATCATAAGTTGAAGTGGATCTCCACAAGTACAACCTGCCATGTGCATTTGCATTCCAAAAGCAAAATTATTTATATGCACATCTTCAGGGGGAGCCCTTGCTACTTATGAAGACAAATTCCTATCCTTTACAATTTCACATACTTTATCCCCATTGAAAACTTCAACCAGTTTGTCATCAGTCACCAAAAAGGGGGAGATTGTAAGTGCATCTAGTGCCACCCCTAGTTGGTTTTGGAGTATTAACAACAAAGTTGGTTGAGGGACTAATGCGTTTGTGAGAATTGCAAGATAACGCAGGTAGTGTCCCTCATTGATTCGGTTTACCTACCGGAGATGACCCCTAAAAATGTATGAAGACATTGAAGACAATGGTGGTGTGTGAAGATATTCACACTGAAGTCTATGACATGAGAAGACATTGAGTGAAGACTATGGAGCGCGAAGACTGTGTGGTTTCGTTGTTTCCTTTTCTTCTTTGTTGAGTCATAGGAACCACCGTACTGTTAAGTGGGGTCCAAGTGAACTAAGTCAGAGTGACTGAAGTGATGCTAAACCCAAATCCTATGTCTTCGAGCAAAGACAATGAGAGCAAATCTTATCCAGAGTTGGATGAGTCAGCTTTGCTTGTAGCCCAAGTAAAGTTGCCGTGTGTGTTTGAAATCTAACCGTTGGAACACGTGTCAGTTCCTTAGTGACCCAGGGTCATTTTGGACAAATCAGGTCGGGTTGCCTAGTGGCTATAAATAGCCCACCCCCTACACCATAAATTGGTGGTTGCTCAGAGTTAGTATACGGCTTTTGTCGTTTGAGAGAAACCCACCTCGAAGCATTTGAGAGAGAAATCCTTGCGAGGACAAAGCCCAAACACCCAGAGCTAAAGAGTGTTAGGCATCACTGAAGTCTTTCTGTCTGTGTGACCTGAAGACTTATTACACTTGAGGACTGTGTATCCTCCAGCCGGTTAGGCGTCACGTTGTGAGCATCCAAGAGTCATTGTGGATTGCCGGGTGAACAAAGTCTGTGAAGGTTTGGAAGTCTACCTTGAAGACTTACCAGAGTGATTGGGCGGGGACTAAGTGTCCTTCGCTCAAGGAGAATAAGGTGAAGACACGGTCTTCTGAGTCGAATCTCAGCCTCCCTAACCAGACGTACAGTTGTCACAACAACTGGAACTGGTCCAACAAATCTTGTGTCTTCAACAAGCAACTGGTTCTATCTCTTCCCTCCTTTACTTTGAGTTTGTCTTTGTGAAGTCATTGCTTATCATCTTATCTGATTGACTTCATTGCTTGGCTACTATTGTTGATTGGCTTCATACTATCTTCCATCCTGATCCTACTACCTAGCTGCTATTAATCTTCGAACGTTAATGCTATTGCATATTTGATTATGGCTTGCTTGTTGTAGTTTATCTTCTGCTGCATATCAATTAGGTTGTTTCTATTGTTTGTCTTTGAAACTTCCATGTTTTGAAGACTTTCATAAAAATCGCCTATTCACCCCCGCTCTAGTCGATAACTAGCACTTTCACGGAGCCCTGTTGAATCTGGACGAGAATCCGGACGAGTTTAGAGCGTGGTATCCAACATCTAGCTCGGATGTCCTTTGGAAGATCCAACCGTTGATTTGCTGCGGAATTCTAATATCTACCACTTGCCAAAAATTCAGCTCGATCCGACCGTCCAAACTCCGGGAAACTTCCGATTAGTGCATCACTTTTTGGATCTGTTTTCGGCGCGAGAACGAATCCAACCCGAATTCATCTTGTTTATGAACGGGATCTCGGACATCCTTTTTGAGGGAAGTTTTCGTATGGGGTGTTGTGTTTTCTTCTCAAACACATCCCACTGGTATTGAAAGTATTCTTGCAATACGAACTTCACCGTCGCGCCGGTGTCAAACCAGCCCGACAACATCACTCCACGGCGGCCGACCTGCGTTAGACACGTCGTCGCTTTGTTGAGCCGAGCTCAGTTTCTTCGGATCATCATGTCGGCCGGCCGAACAAGAGTCCGGCATTGCGAAGGATAAATCATCACCAACATCGCCGCCCCACGGATTACACGGAGCGGGCATACCGGCATCGCCACACGGTCGCTTCATCAAGCCGGCATCGACCACGTCACGACCTGCATCGGCAGGGCCGCACTATTGCTTCATCGAGCCAGGGTCCATCACGCCGAACTACTTCAACACCTCGGCTGACACATCTCCTCACCGACCTGCTCCGTCTCCTCGCCTGGACTGGGGGCTTCGCCATCTCTTCATCAACTTACCCTGGAGACTTTGGCGTCACCGGCCAACCAGCTTCATCATATTAGCTGGACCACGGGCTTTGCCTCGGCGAGCCAGCCTTTGCCAGCATCGGCATGCCTTCGCTTCATCACCCATCAGGCAATGGGTGTGCGAATCGAATCCCAATTTTGGGAGTAACCTTTCTTTGAACCGCTAGAACAAATAAACCAGGTGCTATTAATCCCAGCAATTTTTGCTTGTTCGGGTTTATTTTTTCCAAGGAATTATTACTCTACTTTATTCCATCATTTATACGCAGGTCTATCAAATGGTGGCTGCATTAACGACGGTCGCATGGTGGTTCGGTCAGTTTCCATACATAGTCCGGTGAACACCGCATCCAGAACTCGAACCACCTGTGAATTCAGGCCTTGCCATGCCTTTACCGCATCACGCCGCCGCCCTACATCGACATTGACTTTGGCGCCAGGCCATATTTCTTTTATTACTCACTTTGCATAAATTATTTGTTATGCAATGATTTTTATTATTATTATTACTATTATCTCCGGTTTGCACTATTTTTTGTGCACAGGAAAATGATCCAGCCGGACTATATCCTTTGGCGTCACCTCGGCTGGACGGGGGGCTTCGTTAACACTTAATTACCCCATGCCGGGGACTTCGGCATCACCCTGCCATCCTGCATTGACCGTGCTATGTCACCACTCTGGAGTGCCGAGCTCTTTGCTTCGCCACCTCGGGACCGGCTTGGGGGATGGAACCTTGTCCCGCATCAAGCTCGGACCACGTCATCAATACCGAACACATTAACCAGCTAAGTTGTCTTCATGCTCAAAGTTTTAAATTTTTAACTTGTGTTCGGCTCGACCAAGCATTATACTTTTTTGGAAAAAAGTTGCTTGTAAAAATTTCCTTGTCCAAACTTTGTTTGTGACGCGCAAATTCAAATACCCTGTTTACTTGGGGGCTTCCTTCATGAAGCTTTTTCCTCTTGCATATGATTATACTTGTACGGCTTCGTTCCTTGTTCGTGTATTACGCCACAATATGCACCATATTGACTTAAGTGATTTGCAACTGGGTTGCCTGGCTCCTGTGCTTACCCCTACGTTCCCAATTGTTCGGCTAGGGAGTAGAGGGAGCACCTCTGCGATTGTCACGATCAGGTCACCCGAGCCGGACCTCAGACTGGATGAAGCCGAAAGCTAGCGCTCTTATTGTTTTCAATCATGGTCGGCACACAACGGAACTCATGAGTACAAAAAATCTATTGCACAAGTCTCATAATAACAATGAGCATTGAAGAAAGGTATCGGTGGGGGTACTATTTTCTTCGAAGATGCTTCTTACTCTTCGCAGTAATATAGCATAAGTTCCATGAGCGCGCTTTGTCTATTACAGCCTTATGACCTGATTGCCTGGTTATTGGAAACACCGTCGATATTCTCGATAGATGGAGTACATAACACTTTTCGGTCCTTGACCGAAGAGGGAGAAGCTGACGGTCGGTTAAGACGCGTTTAAAGTTCGGTTGAACATAGATATGATATCAATACTTCGGTACATGCAATCATTCTTTTACCCAAGTCACTTGGGGGCTCTTAAATTTATATGAGCCGTTTTATGATAAGTGTTTTTCTTCCTAGTCGTTGCAAATTTTTTATTACTATTTATCACTCCTTTTTTCGACACAAGTGTGCGGTCACTAGCCGGGGAGCCTAATTTCTCTCTCAAAGCCGCTAGAGTTTAGTTTGCTAAACTGGCCTAGTAAGAAGTACTCCGCCTTCGGGATAGGAGGTTGAAGCCGTAGGCTGACCCGCTTGAAGTTTTGAGATAGGATGTGTCATGTTAAAGCACGACAGAAGCACCTTTTTTTTTCTCTAAAGTCCAATTTCCGGATTGACACCGAACACTTGATCTAGTTCGGACATTAACCTTTTGAATAAGTTTTTTTTGCTTTTCGAGCCCATGGCACTTTTTAACTATTTGTGTGTTTTCAGCACAAGTCTCGCAGTGCAACGCTAGACACCTTTAGAGATTCGGCAAAAACATTCTCGGATATTGCTATATATGCATCGGTTTCGAATTGTGTCTTCGGTCAATAGTTGGGTTGCCCGGCTCCTGCGCTTGCCTCCTATGTTCCGCTTTGTTCGGCTAGGTGTGCAAAGGGAGAACCACTGCGATTGTGCTTCCAGCTCACATGGTTAAAGCACCTCAGTGGAGAAAGCCGAAAACTGACTGTCACAATAAGCGTAAACTGGTCAGCGATTCGATGACGGCGTTAAACGACGGGCCGTTCATAACAATGGCCGAAGTGTTTACGGCTTGACCTCGACTGTCGCCGAACACTAACGGGGGCTATTAACTGGCCTCCCAAACTAAATCCTCGATATTTTGCTCTTACATTGGAGCTAAGATTTCATGATCATGCTTAGCATGACAACCAAAAGAAAGGAACCGATAGCGGGACTACTTTCTTTGGAAGACATTTCTTCTATTAAACAGTAACATAACGTGTCTCTCCGCGTACCTTTGTTTATAAAACCGTATGGACAGATTGCCTTGTTTGTTGTAAATCTTTACCCTCATAAAGGCTTTATAAAGTAGGACAAACACTCCTCGGCTATTGGCCGAGGAGGTGGAAGCTGATGGTCGGTCAACAAAGTTTTGTACAATATGGATCCGAGCATTAATGACGTAAAGTACTTGGATACATAGAGTCATTACACATAATTTGTGATTTTACTATGGATATCGATCCTTAATTCGGCGTCCCGTGCCCGCATTAAGGCTCGGGGGCTACTGGGCTTCGGGCTTATTATTTACAAATATTAAAGGGGCACATTGATCCCCTGATCTGGTGTTGCCACCCGACCAGTGTCTCGGGGGCTACTGCATTGCCTGTCCAATGCAGAAAATTTTAAAGTGTCATACAGTCTTCGAGGAGATTTTGATCCTCAGGTTGGTCGGCCGCACCCAACCTGAGTCTTGATGACTGAGTACGCCGCTTTTTGTGTCCCGAAGTATTCTACTGAGCTAGGACTTGATCCTCAGACCGATTTTGCAAATCAACCTGAGTCTCAGCGGCTACAGGGATCAGCGGTCTTATGTCATCCTTCATGGGCATCTCGAGTTTTAGACCGATACCCACCTTGAGGGCTACTGACTATGTATCTTGGCAGAGAATAAATTGCATCAATCTAAAATATTGACAAAAATCGGCCCACACTCGGGGTGGTGCACCACCTCGGAAGTAGTCCGGCATAAAGCTCGGGCACTAGTGGCTGGCTCCATAGAGGGCATTTCTGGCATTAAGCTCGGCTAAACTCCTTAAAAATTCTTTGAACCAAGGTGATGTACGACACCTCGGATACAGTCCGGCGTTGGAGCTCGGATACATAGTCCGGCGTTGGAGCTCGGATACATTCCGGCGTTAGAGCTGGGAAGCGGTCCGGGGTTGGTGCTCGGCTGCAAAAGATACCTCGAATGTAGTCCGGCGTTGGAGCTCGGACGCAAGAGGACGTTGCCGCCTGGGAACAACTTCAAACCCGAAGTGTGCCATAAAAATAACAAGGCATTGATAAAGGCCGGAAACTTAAAGGGGCTCCTCGGATACCCGACGTGTAAACTCATCGAATGCTTTTCCGCGATCCTCAAAGATAGAAGATGAGACGATTTGTTGAACCAGTTTTCAAGACCGGCAACCGAAGGTGAAGAACATTTCGAAAGAATCGAGGAGCGTCCCTAACTTGAAGACCGGTTCAGGGGGCTACTGACGGTGTCCTGGACTAGGGGGTACTCAACGCGTCGTCTCCCGATCAGTTGGATTGGGCCGAGGACCCCCATGGTCGTATACTCGTGGGCCAGTCCGGACAGCTGCCGCATACAAGGAAGAATCCACAAGACTTGGCGATCAAGACAAGGACTCTTGTTATCCTAGGCCTCTGGTGCATTATATAAACCGGGGCCAGGCTAGTCGATAGACATATACAACAACAATCATACCATAGGCTAGCTTCTAGGGTTTAGCCTTTCTGATCTCGTGGTAGATCAACTCTTGTACTACCCATACCGTCAATATTAATCAAGCAGGAGTAGGGTTTTACCTCCATCGAGAGGGCCCGAACCTGGGTAAAAACATCGTGTCCCTTGTCTCCTGTTACCATTGATCCTAAGATGCACTGCTTGGGACCCCCTACCCGAGATCCGCCGGTTTTGACACCGACAACAGCCCTTCGAGCGTCAGGCCGAAGAAGTGCTTAATAGTCCGCGGACCCTCTGGATTGAACTCCCACATCCGGAGAGGCCGGTGTTTGCACGGCAACATCCGTCGGATTAGCATTACTTGAATTATGCTGACAAGGTTAATGTCCTTCTCAAGAAGCTCCCGGATACGGCTCTGCAATATTGGTACATCACCAGCGAGCCCCCAACTCCGTCCTACGTCGGTCCATGACACCAATTGCGACGGAGGGCCCGAGAGGAACTCGGGGGCGGCCACCCACTTTGTGCCTCTGGGAGCCGTGACACTCCGCTGCCATATATCAGATACTTCTGGGAAAGAACCCTCTGGCCATGGGGTATCGGCGTTCCTGCTTATTATGGCACCTCCGCACTCTGCATGTCGCCCCTCGATCATCTTCGGCTTCACATTGAAGGTCTTGAGCCATAAGATGAAGTGTGGAGCGACGTGGAGAAAAGCCTCACACACAATGATGAACGACGAGATATGGAGGATAGCGTCCGGGGCTAGATCATGAAAATCTAACCCGTAATAGAACATGAGCCCCCTCACAAAGGGATCAAGGGTGAGGCCCAAGCCGTGGAGGAAGTGAGGAACAAACACGATGCTCTCGTTGGGCTCCGGCGTAGGGATGGCCTGCCCTGGAGCGGGAAGCCTGTGCTGGATGTCGGCGGTCAGATATCCGACCTCCCCGAGCCTCGCAATGTCCTCCTCTTGGATCGAGGAGGCCACCCACCGGCATTGAGAGTTGGATCCGGACATATTGGAGGATCTGGGTCATTCGAGTTTTGGTTTCGGGTGTTAGAACTCGAGATGCGAAAAGGTGCAAGGGTGGTGGAAAAGAGGTATAAGCCTCAGCCCCTTTATAAAGGGGAGAAATACCAAGAGTCCTCAGTGTGACCGCTTGAGACTTATCTGAAGACACACGGAGTCATACCAACGATCGTTGTGGGGTTGCGCACGCCCGTATTAATGAAAGTTACCGTAATAAAAGGAACACGATCTCTGCTCTTACGGGGCGTGCCAATAAAACCGCCTTGCAACACGAGTCGAGGTGGGCCAAGAGATACCGGTTCGTGTTGAGCCAGGCCATGATGCAAGGGCATGACACACTAAGATTGCCAGCAAATTGGATTTATGTTGTGTTCCCTACAATGGTATGCAAGGATCATCTTACAGGTCCGGACACGGTACACGTGTTCAATAATAACTTTGGAGTACTCGGAGAAGGAACCCGCCTTGCAATGCCGAAGACAAGACTGCATGCCGGACTCATCGTCATTGAAGCCTAGTTCAGGGGATACTGAGGGAGTCCTGGATTAGGGGGTATTCGGACAACCGGACTATATACATCGTCCGGACTATTGAAGCGTGAAGATACCAGACTCAAGACTCCATCCCATGTCCGGATGGGACTCTCCTTTGCGTGGAAGACAAGCTTGGCGATCCGGATATTGTATTTCCTTCATTGTAACCGACTCCATGTAAACCCTAGCCCTCTCCGGTGTCTATATAAACCGGAGAGGATGGTCCTTAGAAGGCCGATCACAATTACAATCATACCATCATAGCTTCTAGGGTTTAGCCTCTATGATCTCGTGGTAGATCTACTCTTGTACTACTCATATCTTCAATATTAATCAAGCAGGAAGTAGGGTTTTACCTCCATCGAGAGGGCCCGAACCTGGGTAAACATTGTGTCCCTTGCTTCCTGTTACCATCAGCCTAAGATGCACAGATCGGGACCCCTACCCGAGATTCGCCGGTTTTGACACCAACAGTCATCAAGACTCTTTTCTGGCGCCGTTGCCGGGGAGTGAAGCGCCTTTGGTAAGTGGAACTTGGTAAGGAAAAATTTATATAGTGTGCTGAAATTTACTGTCACTTGTTACTATGGAACATAATCCTTTGAGGGGCTTGTTCGGGGTATCTTCACACCGACCAGTAGAGCAAAGAGTTGCTCCTCAACCTACTGAACCTACTAAAAATGTTTTCTTTGAAATTCCTTCAGGTATGATAGAGAAACTGCTGGCTAATCCTTTTACAGGAGATGGAACATTGCATCCGTTTGCACCTAATCTATGTGGATGAAGTTTTTGGATTATTTAAGCTTGCAGGTATGCCCGAGGATGTTATCAAGAAGAAGGTCTTCCCTTTATCTTTGAAGGGAAAGGCATTGACATGGTTTAGGCTATGTGATGATATGGGATCATGGAACTACAACTGATTGAAATTGGATTTCATCAGAAGTTTTATCCTATGCATCTTGTTCATCATGATCGTAATTATATATATAATTTTTAGCCTCATGAAGGAGAAAGCATCGCTCAATTTTGGGGGAGGCTTAAGTCAATGTTATATTCATGCCCCAATCATGAGCTCTCAAGAGAAATTGTTATTCAAAAAATTTATGCTCGGCTTTCTCTCAACAATCACTCCATGCTCGATACTTCTTGTACTGGTTCTTTTATGATGAAGACTATTGAATTCAGATGGGATTTATTGGGAAGAATTAAACGCAACTCCGAAGATTGGGATCTCGATGAAGGTAAGGAGTCAGGTATGACACCTAAGTTTGATTGTGTTAAATCCTTTATGGATAGCGATGCTTTTCGTGAATTTAGCACTAAATATGGACTTGACTCTGAGATAGTAGCTTCTTTCTGTGAATCATTTGCTGCTCATGTTGACCTCCCTAAGGAGAAGTGGTTTAAATATAATTCTCCCATTAAAGTAAAAGTAGTTGCACCTATTAAAGTTGAAGAAAAGAATATCACTTATAATGATCCTATTGTTCCTACTACCTATATTGAGAAACCACCGTTCCCTGTTAGGATAAAGGATCATGCTAAAGCTTCGACTGTGGTTCGTAAGAGTAATACTAGAACACCTACACCACCTGAGCAAATTAAAGTTGAACCTAGTATTGCTATGGTTAAAGATCTCTTGGCTGATAATATTGATGGGCATGTTATTTACATTTGTGATGAAGCTGCTAGAATTGCTAGACCCGATACTAAAAATAAACATAGACCTGTTGTAGGCATGCCTGTTATTTTTGTTAAAATAGGAGATCATTGTTATCATGGCTTATGTGATATGGGTGCTAGTGCAAGTGCAATACCTCATTCCTTATACAAATAAATTATGCATGATATTGCACCTGGTGAGATAGAAGAAATCGATGTTACAATTAAGCTTGCCAATATAGATACTATCTCACCAATTGAGATTGTTAGAGATGTTGAAGTCTTGTGTGGGAAAGTTAAATATCCTGCTGATTTTCTTATTCTTGGTTCCCCACAAGATGACTTTTGTCCCATTATATTTGGCAGACCCTTCTTGAATACTGTTAATGCTAAGATAGACTGCAAAAAGGATATTGTTACGATTGGTTTAGGGGATATGTCTCATGACTTTAATTTTGTTAAATTTCGTAGACAACCCCATGATAAAGAATTGCCTAGTAAGGATGAAATTATTGGTCTTGCTTCTATTGACGTGCCTCCTAATGATCCTTTAGAACAATATTTGCTAGACCATGAAAATGATATGTTTATGAATGAAAGAAGGGAGATAGATGAAGTATTCTTTAAGCAGGGACCTATTTTGAAACACAACTTGCCTGTTGAAATTCTAGGGGATCCTCCACCACCCAAGGGTGATCCCGTGTTTGAGTTTAAACCACTACCTGATACTCTTAAATGTGCTTATCTTGATGAAAAAAGATATATCATGTTATTATTAGTGCTAACCTTTCAGAGCAGGAAGAGGAGAAATTATTGAAAACTTTGAAGAAGCACCGTGCTACTACTGGATATACTCTTCATGATCTTAAGGGCATTAGTCTCACTCTATGCCAACACAAGATAAAATTGGAGAAAGACGCCAAACTAGTTGTTGATCACCAACGACGGTTAAATCCTAAGATGAAAGAAGTGGTAAGAAAAGAAATACTAAAGCTCCTGGAGGCAGGTATAATTTATCTCGTTGCTGATAGTCAGTGGGTAAGTCCTATCCATTGTGTCCCTAAGAAGGGAGGTATTACTGTCGATAAAGATGAATTGATCCCGCAAAGAATTGTTACAGGTTATAGGATGGTAATTTATTTCCGCAAATTAAATAAAGCTACTAAAAAGGATCATTACCATTTACCTTTTATTGATCAAATGCTAGAAAGATTATCCAAACATACACATTTTTGCTTTCTAGATGGTTACTCTGGTTTCTGTCAAATACCTGTGTCAAAAGAGGATCAAGAAAAGACCACTTTTACTTGCCCTTTTGGTACTTTTGCTTATAGACGTATGCCTTTTGGTTTATGTAATGCACCTGCTACCTTTCAAAGATGCATGATGGCTATATTCTATGACTTTTGTGAAAAGATTGTTGAGGTTTTCATGGATGATTTCTCCGTTTATGGATCTTCTTTTGATGATTGCTTGAGCAACCTTGATCGAGTTTTGTAGAGATGTGAAGAAACTAATCTTGTCTTGAATTGGGAGAAGTGCCACTTTATGGTTAATGATGACATCGTCTTGGGGCATAAATTTCTAAAAGAGGTATTGAAGTTGATAAAGCTAAAGTTGATGCTATTGAAAAGATGCCATGTCCCAAGGACATTAAAGGTATAAGAAGTTTTCTTGGTCATGCCGGTTTTTATAGGAGGTTTATTAAGGACTTCTCTAAAATTTCTAGGCCTCTGACTAATCTCTTACAAAAAGATATTCCTTTTGTCTTCAATGATGATTGTGTAGAAGCATTTGAAATACTTAAGAAAGCTTTGATTTCTGCACCTATTGTTCAGCCACCTGATTGGAATTTACCCTTTGAAATTATGTGCGATGCTAGTGATTATGCTGTAGGCGCTGTTCTAGGACAAAGAGTTGATAAGAAACTAAATGTTATTCAATATGCTAGTAAAACTCTAGATAGTGCCCAGAGAAATTATGCTACTACTAAAAAAGAATTTTTAGGAGTTGTATTTGCTTGTGATAAGTTCATACCTTATATTGTTGATTCCAAAGTAACTGTTCACACTGATCATGCTGCTATTAAATATCTTATGGAAAAGAAAGATGCTAAACCTAGACTTATTAGATGGGTTCTCTTGCTACAAGAATTTGATTTGTATATTATTGATAGGAAGGGAGCTGAGAACCCCGTTGCAGACAACTTGTCTAGGTTAGAGAATGTTCTTGATGACCCACTACCTATTGATGATAGCTTTCCTGATGAACAGTTAGCTGTCATAAATGCTTCTCGTACTACTCCATGGTTTGCTGATTATGCTAATTACATTGTTGCTAAATTTATACCACCTAGTTTCTCATACCAGCAAAAGAAAAAAAATTCTATGATTTAAGACATTACTTCTGGGATGACCCATACCTTTATAAAGAAGGATTAGATGGTGTTATTAGACGTTGTGTACCTGAGCATGAACAGGAACAGATCCTACGCAAGTGTCACTCCGAGGCTTATGGAAGACACCACACTGGAGATAGAACTGCGCATAAGGTATTGCAATCCGGTTTTTATTGGCCTACTCTCTTCAAGGATGCCCGTAAGTTTGTCTTGCTTGTGATGAATGTCAAAGAATTGGTAATATTAGTAGACATGAAGAAATGCCTATGAATTATTCTCTTGTTATTGAACCATTTGATGTTTGGGGCTTTGATTATATGGGACCGTTTCCTTCCTCTAATGGGTATACACATATTTTAGTTGCTGTTGATTACATTACTAAGTGGGTAGAAGTTATTCCAACTAGTAGTGCTGATCATAACACCTCTATTAAGATGCTTAAAGAAGTTATTTTCCTGAGGTTTGGAGTCCCTAGATACCTAATGACTGATGGTGGTTCACATTTTATTCATGGTGCTTTTCGTAAAATGCTTGCTAAGTATGATGTTAATCATAGAATTGCATCTCCATATCGCCCACAGTCTAGTGGCCAAGTAGAACTAGGTAACAAAGAGCTTAAATAGATTTTTTAAAAGACTATTAATAGATCTAGAAAGAATTGGTCCAAGAAACTTGATGACGCATTATGGGCTTATAGAACTGCATATAAAAATCCTATGGGTATGTCTCCATACAAAATGGTTTATGGAAAAGAATGTCACTTACCTCTCGAACTAGAACATAAGGCATATTGGACAACATTTACGGTTAAAGAGCTCAATTATGATTTCAAACTTGCTGGTGAGAAGAGGCTATTTGACATTAGCTCACTTGATGAATGGACAACTCAAGCCTATGAGAATGCCAAACTGTTTAAAGAAAAAGTTAAAAGATGGCATGACAAAAGGATACAAAAGCGTGAGTTTAATGCAAGTGATTATGTTTTGCTATACAACTCTCGTTTAAGATTTTTTGCAGGAAAACTTCTCTCTAAATGGGAAGGCCCTTACATTATCGCGGAGGTCTATCGTTCCGGTGCCATAAAAATAAACAACTTCGAAGGCACAAGTCCAAAGATGGTGAACGGTCAAAGGATCAAACATTATATCTCAGGTAATCCCATAAATGTCGAAACTAATGTTATTGAAGCCGTAACCCCGGAGGAATACATAAGGGACACTTTCCAGAATGTTTCAGACTCCGAAAAGGAATAGGTATGTGGTACGGTAAGTAAGTCGACTCCAAAACAGTTCTAATAGCAGTTTGTCTCCGTTTTGGAATATTTAAGAAAATAGGAAAATAAGAAGTAGTCCAGGAAGGACACGAGGCGTCCACGAGGGTGGAGGGCGCGCCATACCCCCTGGGCACGCCCCCCTGCCTCGTGGGCACCTCGTGTGCTCTCCGGACTCCGTTTTCTTGCACGATACTTCCCTTGGTCGGTAAAAATTCATTATATAATCCCTCTAAGGTTTTGACCACCGTATCACACAAATATCCTCTGTTTTTGTTTCAAGCTGTTTCTGCAATATATATAGAGCAAGATGTCTTCTCAAGAGTCAGTTGGGGAGAGTCGGGTGTCTCATCCGACACCGGGTCTGCTACCTCTTGAGCACTGCATTGGTTTTCCCTTGAAGAGGAAAGGGTGATGCAACAAAGTAGCGTAAGTATTTCCCTCAGTTTTGAGAACTAAGGTATCAATCCAGTAGGAGGCTACACGCAAGTCCCTCGTACCTACACATACAAACAAGAACCTCGCAACCAACGCGATAAAGGGGTTGTCAATTCCTTCACGGCCACTTGCGAAAGTGAGATCTGATAGAGATAATAAGATAAGATAAATATTTTTGGTACTTTATGATATAGATTGAAAAGTAAAGATTGCAAAATAAAGTAGATCGAAAACTTATATGATAGAAAATAGACCCGGGGGCCATAGGTTTCACGTCTGCGACAAGTAGACTGACTCCTGCCTGCATCTACGGTGGGTGAACAAATTACTATCGAGCAATTGATAGAAAAGTGCATAGTTATGAGAATATCTAGGCATGATCATGTATATAGGCATCACGTCCGCGACAAGTAGACTAACTCCTGCCTGCATCTACTACTATTACTCCACACATCGACCGCTATCCAGCATGCATCTAGAGTATTAAGTTCATAAGAACAGAGTAACATATTAGGCAAGATGACATGATGTAGAGGGATAAACTCAAGCAATATGATATAAACCCCATCTTTTTATCCTCGATGGCAACAATACAATATGTGCCTTGCTACCCCTACTGTCACTGGGAAAGGACACCGCAAGATTGAACCCAAATCTAAGCACTTCTCCCATTGCAAGAAAGATCAATCTAGTAGGCCAAACCAAACTGGTAATCCGAAGAGACTTGCAAAGATAACCAATCATACATAAAAGAATTTAGAGGAGATTCAAATATTTCTCATAGATAAATTTGATCATAAACCCACAATTCATCAAATCTCGACAAACACACCACAAAACGGAGTCATCTAAGCAACGAGTCATGGGAGAGAGATTACATCTACATACCACTTGTAGATCGCGTGCGGAAGCGTTCGAGAGAACGGTGATGATGGAGTCGTACTCACCGTGATTCAAATCACCGATGACCAAGTGCCTAACGGATAGCACCTCCGCGTTCAACACACGTACGGAGCGGATGACGTCTCCTCCTTCTTGATCCAGCAAGGGGGAAGGAGAGGTTGATGATGATCCAGCAGCACAACGGTGTGGTGGTGGATGCAGCAGAACTCCGGCAGGGCTTCGCCAAGCTGCTGCGGGAGGAGGACGAGGTGTAGCAGGGGAGGGAGGCGCCAAGACACAAGGGTGAGGCTGCCCTCCCCTTTGCCCTCCTTTATATAGGCCCCTAGGGGGGGCGCCGGCCCTGGGATATGCAATCTCCCAAGGGGGCGGCGGCCAGGGGGGGTGGAGTGCCCCCCAAGGCAAGTGGTGCGCCCCCCCACCTAGGGTTTCCAACCCTAGGCGCAGGGGGGGGGCAAGGGGGGCGCACCAGCCCACTAGGGGCTGGTTCCCCTCCCACTTCAGCCCACGGGGCCCTCCGGGATAGGTGGCCCCACCCGGTGGACCCCCGAGACCTTTCCGGTGGTCCCGATACAATACCGGGTGACCCCGAAACTTTCCCGATGGCCGAAATAGCACTTCCTATATAGTTTTCTTTACCTCCGGACCATTCCGGAACTCCTCGTGACGTCCGGGATCTCATCTGGGACTCCGAACAACATTCAGTTTGCTGCATACTCATATTCATACAACCCTAGCATCATTGAACTTTAAGTGTGTAGACCCTATGGGTTCGGGAGACATGCAGACATGACCGAGACGGCTCTCCGGTCAATAACCAACAGCGGGATCTGGATACCCATGTTGGCTCCCACATACTCCTCTATGATCTCATTGGATGAACCACGATGTCGAGGATTCAAGCAACCCCGTATACTATTCCCTTTGTCAGACGGTATGTTACGTGCCCGAGATTCGATCGTCGGTATCCCAGTACCTTGTTCAATCTCGTTACCGGAAAGTCACTTTACTCGTACCGTAATGCATGATCCCGTGACCAGACACTTGGTCACTTTGAGCTCATTATGATGATGCACTACCGAGTGGGCCCAGTGATACCTCTCCGTAATACGGAGTGACAAATCCCAGTCTCGATCCGTGTCAACCCAACAGACACTTTCGGAGATACCTGTAGTGCACCTTTATAGTCACCCAGTTACGTTGTGACGTTTGGTACACCCAAAGCACTCCTACGGTATCCGGGAGTTACACGATCTCATGGTTTAAGGAGGAGATACTTTGACATTGGAAAAGCTCTAGCAAAACGAACTACACGATTTTGTGCTATGCTTAGGATTGGG
This sequence comes from Triticum aestivum, assembly GCF_018294505.1. Lineage (NCBI taxonomy): Eukaryota > Viridiplantae > Streptophyta > Magnoliopsida > Poales > Poaceae > Triticum > Triticum aestivum. The sequence continues at coordinate 543,637,762 of NC_057804.1, read as the reverse complement.
TCTTGTCCATCACATCATTCTCCTAATGATGTGATCCTGTTGTCAACGACATCTAATGTCCATAGTCAGGAAACCATGACTATCTGCTGACCAACGAGCTAGTCAACTAGAGGCTTACTAGGGACGTATTTGGTCTAAGTATTCACACATGTATTACGATTTCCGGATAATACAATTATAGCATGAATAAAAGACAATTATCATGAACAAGGAAATATAATAATAATCTTTTTATTATTTCCTCTAGGGCATATTTCCAACAGTTTTCAGGGTATGCAAGTATATATAGGCGAAAGAAGTTGGTCAGGGGAGCCACGAGGGGCCCATGAGGGTGGGGGCGCGCCCACCCCCTAGGGCACGCCCTCCTGCCTCGTGGCTTCCTCGTCTGCTTCTTGATGTCCACTCCAAGTTTCCTGGATTGCATTTGTTCCAAAAATATCTCTCCCAAAGGTTTCATTCCATTTGGACTCCGTTTGATTTTCCTTTTCTGTGAAACACTGAAATAGGCAAAAAAACAATTTGGGTTGTGCCTCCGGTTAATAGGTTAGTCCCAAAAATGATATAAAAGCATATAGATAAGCCCATAAACATCCAAAACGGGTAATATAATAGCATGGAACAATCAAAAATTATAGATATGTTGGAGAGGTATCAAGCATTGCCAAGCTTAATTCCTACTCGTCCTCGAGTAGGTAAATGATAAAAACAGAATTTTTGATGTGGAATGTGAAAGAACATGTGGTGCCCCATGTTTGGTTTTGTTAATTGATGACAATCTCTATGGACTAATGGTTGTCTTGAGTTATATTTTAAGGATTTGTCCATAGGCTTTTCTTGAAGTCCATGTGTTGGTTTCAAGGAGTTTATGAGATGACCAAGGTGTTATTAAGGAATTATCCAAAGATTGGTCATGTAAGTGTTGAGCTTATTGCAAGTATGTCTTGAAGAAAAAGATTGTGTGATCATTCATGTTTACCTTCAAGACATCATCCAAATGAAGAGAGTTGGAAAGATTCAAGGTTGATCAAGACTAAGTCAAGAGTGAATCAAGTTGATCAACTCACAAAGTGTAGAAGATATACCGAGAGGGATAAACTGATCCCATGGTATGGTAAGCATTGTCCTTTGCACTTTGTGTACTAACCCATGGTCTATGTGAGAGTTCTATGTGGGGTTAGGTACGTGTCCATGGGCTTGCGTCAAGAGGAAGATATCATACAACCCATGTAAAGGATGCCATTAGGTGGTGATCGTCATCAAGATTGCCGTGTGCAAGTTCAAGTGGAGCATCACGAAGAGATCAAGTGCTTGAATCTTGCCATCCATTGTGGTGTCAATGGACTTGTGAAGATGTGTGGAAGAGTGGCTCACCCATAGTGGACTATGGGGGAGCAATCAACTAGTCTTCATCGAGCCAACGCAATCAAGAAAGGTGGTCCAACTTGAGGGAGTCAAGATTTTCATCATCTAGCTCAAGTGGACCATGTGCAAGGCAAAGGTTTGCCCTTGATAGTTTTTCCTTTTTACCGGTCTCATGATGGTAGTTGGGAGACCGGGTTTTAGGTTCGATTGTCATACTATCAAGGGGGGCTCTCGATGAGTAACTTGATCGTATCATTCGTAGAGAGCTCAAACCATTGCATCCTTGCATCATCTTTCTTGGTTCTTGTTTGGTTCTCTTTGTGAGTTTTGGAGCTTATGGTCATCCTGATGACAAGCTCGAGTTCATCGAAAGGGAGTTCACATGCATCTTCTATGATGTTTTCGATGTTGGAGATTCTGCCGGTTCTTCTCCGTTGGAGGTTTCTCTCCTATTTTTGTTAGGCATACCTCCCCTGCCTACATCCTTCCAATGATATCTGGGTAACAAGTATCTATTCATGCTTTCCTCTTTTGCATTCAACCTTGTGTAGGTTGCATCTTGGCATGATATTCATTTCATACCTTGTGAGGGAGTCCCGGACTAGGGGGTGTCCGGATAGCCGAACTATCATGGTTGGCCGGACTCCAAGATTATGAAGATACAAGATTGAAGACTTCGTCCCGTGTCCGGATGGGACTTTCCTTGGCGTGGAAGGCAAGCTTGGCGATACGGATATGTAGATCTCCTACCATTGTAACTGACTTTGTGTAACCCTAGCCCTCTCCGGTGTCTATATAAACCGGATGGCCTTAGTCCATAGGACGAACAACAATCATACCATAGGCTAGCTTCTAGGGTTTAGCCTCCTTGATCGCGTGGTATATCCACTCTTGTAACACACATCATCAATATTAATCAAGCAGGACGTAGGGTTTTACCTCCATCAAGAGGGCCCGAACCTGGGTAAAACATTGTGTCCCTTGTCTCCTGTTACCATCCGCCTAGACGCATAGTTCGGGACCCCCTACCCGAGATCCGCCGGTTTTGACTCTGACATTGGTGCTTTCATTGAGAGTTCCTCTGTGCCGTCACCATCAGGAATGATGCCTTTTCCCGTCTTTAAAGACGGCACCGTCGTCAAGGGAGCTTTGGCCGCCGGCCAGACTATCCGGCTAGGCGGTTTTCTTATGACCGCCTGTTCGGCCACCGCTTCGACAATGACCTCTCGGGTCATTAAAAGCGATCTTCATGTCAGCTCGGAATTCGCCGAGCAGCTAGATCCGATTGAGCTCTCCTCCGTAAACGAGCTCTTGGATTGCATCGCCGCCCTGGGAGTCGCTACCGACTACGATCAGATTGGGCTTAAAACCGATCTGAGAGAAATTAACTCTCCCCAGGTTACCCACCACATTGTTGTGGTAGAGGAACAATGCGGCAACACTTCTTCTATGTTAAAAACCAACTATGTCCGAATTCGCGATCCCTCCATGCCGGATTCCCGCGGAGGGTCGGACGCTAATCAAATACTGAACCTAAAGTTACGCATCGGACCAGATTTGTTGGAAAGCATCCAACAAAACAAGCTTCCAAATCCGGAGGCTTCTTGGCCTTTGAGCCTCAGATCGGGCAGGGTTCCGAACTTAATTCCACCCGCCCACCCAAACATAAGCGATCTATCTCAAATACGGCAAGAGCCCGATGAAACAGTACATCATTACTGGGCCAGATTCCTCCTGGTTATGAACAGGATAAAGGACTGCCATGAAGAAAGCGCGATTTCAATCTTCTGCAACAATTGCACGGACAAGGGAATCATAAACGCCATCAGTCGTCGCAAAGTTACATGCTTCACCGACCTAGCGACCATTGTACAAAAATACTGCGTGATGGAGAGTACATGGAAAACCGAAACTAGGTTTTGGGACAATCCGGCCCTGAATACAACCCCAGTCCGAAATAAAAGGGTGCGTCATACTCAAGCACCTGGGTTAAAAACCAAAAAGCAAAAACCCCCTAAAGGGTACGGAACCGTACTGGAGGGATGGCTCAACGGACCCTGCAAAATCCATAGTATGGAGGGCGCCACTCCAACACACAGCCTTCGAGCATGTTGGATATTACGGTAGGTGGCCAAAAGTGGCGAAGGCTTTTTAGCCCCCCCCCCCCCAACCAGCCCAGCAGCACCAGTACGGTATTAACAGTCTTCGAGACTTTCACATCAAATAACATGCGGAAACGAACAATCCGCAGCCTCGCCGAAGTCTACCAAGTAGCAACAACAAATCCATGGAGTGACATGGCTATCACCTTCAATGCCAGCGACGAACCTAAATTCCGAACAGCTAGAGCACCAGCCGCATTGGTCCTCAGTCCGATAGTGGACGGCTTTCGTCTTACCAAGGTACTCATGGATGGCGGCAGCGGATTAAACCTCATCTACGAAGAAACCCTTCAAAAAATGGAAATTGATTGGAGCCGCATCGAGCGGAGCAGCACAACCTTCAGGGGAATAATCCCTAGTCGAGAAGTATGCTGCACAGGAAAAATCACACTAGATGTAGTGTTCGGCTCGCCGGACAATTACAGGTCCGAAGAGGTCACGTTCCAAGTGGCCCCATTCAGCAGCGGATATCACACCTTGTTAGGGCGAGAGGCATTCACAATCTTCCAAGCTATACCCCATTACGGGTACATGAAGCTCAAAATGCCCGGACCCAATGGAATAATCACTCTCACTAGTGATCCAGATATAGCACTCCGCGCTGAAAATAAGACAGCCGCACTGGCCCTAGAGGCATTATCCGAAGCCCTAGCGGTAGAGGAATTAACTGCCCTGCGCTCCACGGTGGATAGGGACGATGTGATACTCGATAAGAGGTCCAAGTCCACCTCTTTTAAACCAGCAGACGAAATAGTCAAATTTTAGGTCCATCCAACGGACCCCACAAAGACGGCATCCATTGGGGCACAATTAAATCCTGATGTAGAAGCCGCACTACGAGAATTCCTTCGGGAAAATTGGGACATTTTTGCCTGGCACCCTTCAGACATGCCAGGAATCCCACGCAGGCTGGCAGAGCACAGCCTAAATATCCTAAAAGGATTCAAGCCAGTCAAACAAGCTCTTCGGCGATTTTCCGAACCCAAAAGATAGGCAATGGGAGAGGAGCTAGCCAAACTCTTAGAAGCCGGATTCATCAGAGATATAAAACATCCGGACTAGCTAGCCAACCTAGTAATGGTACCAAAAGAGGACAAATCCTGGCGCCTTTGCGTCGATTTCAAAGACCTTAACAAGGCCTGTCCAAAGGACCCTTTCCCTCTCCCTCGCATCGACCAAATCATCGATGCTACCGCAGGGCACGATTCATTGTGCTTCCTCGACGCATATTCCGGATACCATCAAATCAAGATGGCAGAAAAAGACCAGGCTGCAATGGCATTCATTACTCCATATGGGCCATTCTGCTTCAACACAATGCCCTTCGGACTCAAAAACGCCGGCGCAACATATCAGCGCATGATTCAGACATGTCTGGCTACCCAGATAGGCAAAACAGTAGAGGCATACGTAGACGATGTGGTCGTCAAGACCAAACACGTCGAAACTCTAGTAGACGACTTGAGGGTGACATTTGACAACCTCCGATCATATGACATTAAGCTCAACCCGGAAAAATGTGTCTTCGTAGTACCAGCCGGAAAGCTTTTGGGCTTCATTGTATCCGGTAGAGGAATTGAAGCAAACCCAGCCAAGATCCAAGCTCTGTCACAATTGGATATCCCAAAAGACCTCAAGCAAATACAAAAACTAACTAGGTGCGTAGCGGCTCTAAGCCGCTTCATCTCCCGTTTGGGAGAAAAGGCTCTGCCCCTCTATCGCCTCCTTCGGCGCACCGAACACTTCGAATGGACGGATGCTGCCACGGCCGGACTCGAAGAAATCAAGGCCATACTGGCAACAAATCCGGTCCTAGCCGCGCCCAACCTGGGCGAACCTATGTTATTATATATCACAGCAACACATCAAGTTGTCAGCGCGGTACTCGTCGTCGAACGAGAAACCGAAGGGCACAGATTCCCTCTTCAAAAACCAGTGTACTACGTATCCACTGTCTTAACTCCATGCAACTCCCGGTACCCACATTATCAAAAGATAGCGTATGTGGTGTTCATGGCATCCCGGAAGCTGCGACACTACTTTCAAGAGTGTTCCATAACGGTGGCCTCCGAAGTACCTCTCAACGATATTATAAACAATCGTGATGCAACGGGCAGGATTGCAAAATGGGCCATTGAGCTCTTACCATTTGACATAACCTACAAACCACGGCGAGCTATAAAGTCGCAAGTCCTGGCTGACTTCGTCGCCGAATGGACCAAAGCCGAACTCCCTAAAGAGTACGGCGCGTACTCCAATTGGATCATGCATTTCGACGGATCCAAAATGTTGGCTGGCTTGGGGGCTGGCGTCGTCTTGACGTCCCCAACTGGAGACACAGTCCAATACGTACTTCAAATAATGTACATGGACTCCAACAATGCAGCCGAATACGAGGCCCTTCTACACGGCCTCCGGATGGCAATCTCCATGGGCATTCAACGCCTAGAGGTGCGCGGGGATTCAAACCTCGCAATATCCCAAGTAAATGGAGACTTTGACGCCAAAGATCCGAAAATGGCAGCTTACCGCAACGCCGTCCTAAAAATGTCAGCTCGGTTTGAAGGACTCGAATTCCATCATGTAGCCCGGGATAATAACCAGGCAGCAGACGTGTTAGCATGCATCAGCGCAAAATGCGACGCCGTCCCTCCAAACATCTTCCTGGAATGGCTCTTTAAGCCATCCGTATTATGGGAAGAGGAGTCAGGAAATAACAATCCGGAGCCAGCTGCATCACCTAAACTCAGACAATTCTGACACAATCGGCGGCTCAGCCAATGAAATAACACCTTCAGCCCACGAAATAATGGCAGTAATTGCCCCGTGGACGGAACCATTCCTAGCCTACTTAATTAGGCAGGAACTTCCCGAAGACCAAAACGAGGCCCGCTGCATAGTTCAGCGATCTAAAGCCTACAAGGTCCATGAGGGAGAACTTTATAAGAAAAGCACAACCGGAGTCCTTCAAAGGTGTATCTCCGAAGAGGAGGGGCGAAATCTCCTGGCTGAAATTCACGCCGGACTCGGCGGGCACCACGCCGCAGCCCGGGCCCTTGTAGGCAAGGCCTTCCGTGCAGGATTTTATTGGCCAACAGCCCGGGCAGATGCTCAGGACTTAGTCCAACGATGCGTCGGTTGCCAGCTCTTTGCTAATCAGAGCCACATGCCACCCACCGCCCTCAAAACTATACCCATCACCTGGCCGTTCGCGGTCTGGGGGCTTGACATGGTTGGACCCCTTAAAGGGGGAACCCACAAGCACAAATACTTATTGGTCATGGTGGACAAATTCACCAAATGGATTGAAGCCAAGCCAGTTAAAACAGAAGAATCCGGACCAGTGATAGACTTCATATCCGGGGTAGTACACCGTTTTGGCATCCCCCACAACATCATCACTGATAACGGCACGAATTTCACGGCCGACGAGGTTAAACTCTGGTGCAAAAACATGGGCATCAAGCTCGACTACGCTTCAGTCTGTCACCCCCAAACTAACGGTCAAGTCGAGCGAGCAAATGGTCTAATCATGAGCGGCATCAAACCCAGACTAGTGCGGTCCCTCAAGGAATCTAACACGCACTGGGTAGAGGAGCTCGACTCCATACTCTGGGGGCTGCGGACCACGCCAAATCGAACTACCAGATTCACACCATTTTTTATGGTGTACGGCGCAGAGGCAGTTCTGCCCTGCGATATAATTCATGACTCACCTCGCGTGCGCATGTACGAAGAAAGAGAAGCCGAGCTGGATCAGCAGGACAGTTTGGACGCCTTAGAGGAGGAGCGGGACGTGGCAAAAGCTCGTTCCGCATTTTATCAACAACAGGCTCGAAGATATCAAAGCAGAGAAGTACGGGCCAAAGCTTACAATGTTGGCGAACTTGTTCTACGCCTGCCGGACAAGAAAAAGGACAAACTTAAGCCCAAGTGGGAAGATCCCTTCATCATCGACCAAGTCCTGACCGGCGGAGCATACCGTCTACGTAACGCATCTGACAACCGACTCGAGCCGAACCCATGGAACGCAGCCCGTCTCCAAAGATTCTACGCCTAACGCCGGACTCAGAGTTCGTTTCACTCCTCCGTCCACCTTTTTACATTTTCACTGTCTATTGTCCCCCTCCTTCTTCCCACCTTTTTTTTCAATACCTTTGATAGGCTGATTTGTGCATTGTTCGCGCACACTTGATGTGCTCCTAGCACTCATTATACCTGGGGGCTTCTTTAACAGAGGCTTATTTATACGGGCTTCATGCCCAACACATGTGTCATACTTCCGCATGTACCTTTTATTCACCATTATATGCATCGATATGACTTAAGTTTTGGCCAAGATGGGTTGTGTGGCTCCTGTGCTTACCCCTACGTTCCCGATTGTTCGGCTAGGAGGTAAAGGGAGCACCTCTGCGATTGTTATTGCCGGGTCAGCCGGATGTGTACCTCAGACTGGGTGAAGCCGAAAGCTAGCGTTCTTAAGAGAATATTCGGTCGGTGACTTGAAAGATGATTTATTACTTACTTATTTATTTGCCCCCAGATGCTTTTTCTGCTATTTTCGCAGTCCGGACATGCACTTTAGGGCATGCCTCCCAGGGAAAGGAACCCTTAACGGAACTATTCTCCCTGGAAGATGTTTCTTACTAACCATGTAATATAACATAGCTAGTTGGGCACTTGTCTGATAAAGCAATTATGACCCTGACGCCTTGTCTCCACGCATGCCCCGGTTCTTCTATAACCGTAAGGGTATTCGGACACACTCCGGACTGTTGGGTCCCGAGGTTGAAGCGAAAAGATCCGCAAAGACAAACGATGTACAATCCGGCTAGAAGGCATTTTACATGTCATTTTAAATTACATCATCAAACTGACTGATTGTACTCCTCTTCAATCCCATCTAACAGGCTGTCTAATTTACAGTCCTGTTGGGAATATTTCGCGGCCAGCTCTACTTGGCCGTACATCAAGCTCACAGGGATCTCCTTCCCATCAGGCCCCGCAGGTCCGACCTCGGCCATGTGGTTTGGGTCAGCCTTCGGGTACCGCGTCTTCACCATGGCCCAGGCCTCCCTGGTGCCTTGACGGCAGGCCGATATCTTCCACAGACGGAGGCGTCACCGTACTCCCTGAAGCTTCTCAGCAAGCCCTCCAAGGCCCTCGGGTAGGGAGACGGAAGGCCATAAGGCCTGAACGACGCCACTCATCGCCTGCCGAACACGTTCGAGCAGTTGCACCAGCTCGGGAAGTTGGTCACCCGTTGAACCGGGCATTTCCTCCGCAGGGCAACCTGTGAGCACACCTAAAGACACATTTCTGTCAATCGACTTCCTCGCCGAATTCTTCTTTTCAAAGGAATTTGCTCAAGCACTTACTATAAATGCCACGACAAAGCCGCTGATTCTCCTTCATGGAGCCAGACAACTGGGCCCGAACACCTTTCAGCTCTTCTCCTAGCTGGGTGTGGGCATCTTGGAGCTTGTTTCTCTCCTGCTGCACCCTCTCGCCGGCCTTAAGCTGACGCAGTAGCTGTTGCTTGTCCGGCTCTAGTCCGGCGCCCTCTGCAATATTATTGTCAGATTTACGCACACGCCGCACTTTGTTAACTACTTATCTTTTCGAAGTATGTATTACCAGCGGGGGTCTCTGTGGCTCCCCTGTGGCGGCCAGTGCGGCCTCAAGTTCGGCCTTGCACTCTTGAAGCTCCTGGGACAGGTGGGTATTCTTCTCCGTAAGATCCTGCATAATAAATGATCCTTAAATCAGTTATTTTAACTATTTTAAGTCTCGGGGGCTACTAGCATATATAACTATTAAAATTACTTACCCGTATGTCCTTCACATACTGCTCCGTGGCTCTGGTTAAACCATCTTGAGCAGCACGGAGGTGCGCGTTTCCCGCATCAAAGGCATTCAACGCCTCTGGGGAGAAACACGCGTCACGAAGAACTGTCCGACGACGCCTGTGATTCATGGCGCTCTCCACCTCAGACCGGGTGGCGGACAGCCTGTCGGCATCCTCCGTCGAAGGAGCATCCGGCTCTTGCCTTGTGTTTGCCTCTACTTCCGGACCACGCGATGGAGCATGGCCGGCGGAGGCTTGATTGGCAACCTCTCCAGACACTGTCCGGCGAGCGCTCTTTCTCCTGGAAAAAGTTATGAGCATTAATATACCTTCTAGGGATCCTTCCCTTATAAACAATGGTGCACCCTACCGTTGCGGCGATGTTTCGATTCGCGTCGCACTCCTTTTCCGCCTGCTGGGCCGAACTGACCCTTGCTGGTCAGTTGCCGCAGGTTCGGCTTCCCGCCTTAAAGGCACCTCCTGCGATGCACCATCAGTATAGGATGGTCAGAGTTGAGCACGGATCAAATGATGGTGTCAAGACCTTGGTCGTAGTCACCTGGGAGGCCGGAAACAAACCGGGGTAGTCAGCCGTAATGGCGACTTGGGCATTGTCCATGCTAAGTTGGTGGAACACCCCGTCAATCAGCTCCACCTTTATGTCTGGATCCTCTGCGGAGGTCGGATCAAGGGATCATTCCGGATCCTCGGGCTGTGGAGTTAGGCTTCATATGCCCTCCACGTCCCGGCGCAGTTCCTGCATCGAAATCACAAAGTAAGATACTTGACTTTGGAAGTATGGATCGGGTAGATAAATGTCCGCTTACCCAGCTCCGAGGGTTGTTCATGGAAAATCCGTTCAATGGATTCATGCGGAGAAAGTCCTCCTCCTCCCCCTTGTACAAGCCGGACAGGATCTTTGCCAGATCGGCTGCCGAGCCCGGCCCTCTGCGGCCATGACGGGTGGCGTCGTCTTCCCCGTTGAAATCCCACATAGGGTGGCCCCTATATTGGAGTGGCTGCACCCCTCGCATAATGCACGTGGCCATGATTACAATCATGGTCAATCCGGAGTGGGCCAGTAACCTAATCCGGCCCATCAGATAATGGACGCTCCCATCATCCTCCCGTTGAGGGCTCCGCGGGCGCCAACTCAGGCCTTTCTTCAAGGGAGCATTGCTGAACTCCGGGACGCTGATCCGAACTGGATCCGGCAGAGGGGCGTCCTCCATGTAGAACCATTCCGAAGGCCAGTCTTCGGATGCCTTCTTCGGGGTGCCGGATAGATATCCGGTCCCGGCGATGCGCCATATTTCGGCTCCGCCCACTTGATATATCGACCCCTCATAAGAACGGGGTACGAGGCAAAACAATCTCTTCCAAAGCGCAAAATGGGGCTCGATGCCCAGGAACAGCTCGCAAAGAGCTACAAAGCCCGTGATGTGCAAAATGGAGGCAGGTGTGAGGTGGTGAAGCTGGAGTCCGTAGAACTCCAGGAGCCCCCGGAGAAATGGATGTATGGGAAATCCGAGTCACCTTATTAGATAAGGGACGAAGCATACCCGCTCTCCTTTGGAAGGGTTGGGGATGCTCTCCGCCTACTTTCCACCCTTGAAGGTGGCCAGTCCGGCTCGAACCGGAACCATGAAAGCTGGGGGAAGATATCCCTCGGTTTGGAGCGCCACTAGCTCGCTGTGTGGAACTGAGCATCTCCCCCAATCTCTTGGCTTAGGGCTGGGAGCACGAGAGGAGGAGCCGCGTCGACTATCCATGATGGAAGGGATTTTTGTCAGAGGCGCTTCGATGAGAACTTGCGGATGGAGGATGGTGTGAGCTGGATCTAGATCCTCGCCTCTCTTATAGGCAGCTCGTTCGCACGGCTAGGGGGTACAATGTAAAAATACCCTAGCTTTTCGCTTTCATACGACACGTGGAAGAAGGACATTATTGGGCGTAGAAGCCAAGGAGCGCAACATTTATAAGGAAGCCAGACACTATTCGACAGGAACATGAAGTTTGAAGGAGAACCCACCTTGCAACGCTGAAGACAATATACGCGCCGGACTTGTCATCGCTGAACCCCGGTTCGGGGGCTACTAAGGGAGTCCTGAACTAGGGGGTGTCCGGATAGCCGAACTATCATGGTTGGCCAGACTCCAAGATTACGAAGATACAAGATTGAAAACTTCATTCCGTGTCCGGATGGGACTTTCCTTGGCGTGGAAGGCAAGCTTGGCAATACGGATATGTAGATCTCCTACCATTGTAACCGACTTTGTGTAACCCTAGCCCTCTTCGGTGTCTATATAAACCGGATGGCCTTAGTCCATAGGACGAATAACAATCATACCATAGGCTAGCTTCTAGGGTTTAGCCTCCTTGATCTCGTGGTAGATCCACTCTTGTAACACACATCATCAATATTAATCAAGCAGGACGTAGGGTTTTACCTCCATCAAGAGGGCCCGAACCTGGGTAAAACATCGTGTCCCTTGTCTCCTGTTACCATCCGCCTAGACGCACAGTTCGGGACCCCCTACCCGAGATCCGCCGGTTTTGACACCGACACCTTGTGATACTTGTTTCCTTTCTCAAAGCATCCCAACAATGATCTCTTTTTGCTAGTTGTGATGTCTTTCATGGATGTGTGATTGGACTTCATTTATATACAATTTATGTAGGACCAGAATTTATATTGGCCTTCTAAGCATTTCGCCCATTTTGGCAATCGATGCCAATGGGGGAGAAGTTTCAGAGAGTTTTGTGGAGTAGCGTTGGTTTTTGTTTCCTTAGCATTTGCATCTCATTCGCATGCATTATTGGTTGGTGCATTACATAGTGATGCATATTTCCTTGTATAAACTCTCTTTAAAGTGATTGTCATCAATTACCAAAATGGGGGAGATTGAAAGAACATGCGGTACCCCCATGTTTGGTTTTGGTAATTGATGACAATATCTATGGACTAATGGTTGCCTTGAGTTTTATTTGAAGGATTTGTCCATAGGCTTTTCTTGGAGTCCATTTGTTAATTTCAAGGAGAGTTTGTGATGACCAAGGTGCCATTCAAGGAATTACCTAAAGATTGGTCATGTGATAGGTTGATCAAGACTAAGTCAAAGAGCGAATCAAGTTTATCAACAATCAAAGCATAGTAGATGTACCGAGAGGGATCAAGCGATCCCATGGTATGGTAAGCATTGTCAATTATGCTTTGTGTAGTAACCCATGAACTTCGTGAGAGTTCTTTGTGGGGTTAGGTTGTGGTGTGGAAGTTCAAGTGAAGCATCACGAAGAGATCAAATGCTTGAAGCCTGCCGTCCATTGTGGTGACAATGGACTTGTGAAGATGTGCGGAAGAGTGGCTCACCCACAGTGGAGTATGGGGGAGCAATCAACTAGTCTTCATCGAGCCAACACAATCAAAAAAGGTGGTCCAACTTGAGGGAGTCAAGATCGTCATCATCTAGCTCAAGTGGACCATGTGCAGGCAAAGGTTTGCCCTTGATAGATTTTCCTTTTTACCAGTCTCATGATGGTAGTTGGGAGATCGGGTTTTAGGTTCGATTGCCGTACTATCAAGGGTGGCTCTCGATGAGTAACTTGATCGTATCATTCGTAGAGAGCTCAAACCATTGCATGCTTACATCATCTTTCTTGGTTCTTGTTTGGTTCTCTTTGTGAGTTTTGGAGCTTATGGTCATCATGATGACAAGCTCGAGTTCATCGAAAACGGAGTTCACATGCATCTTCTATGATGTTTTCGATGTTGGAGATTCTGTCGGTTCTTCTCTGTTGGAGGTTTCTCTCCTCTTTTTGTTAGGCATACCTCCCCTGCCTACATCCTTCCAATGATATCTCGGTAACAAGTATCTATTCATGCTTTCCTCTCTTGCTTTCAACCTTATGTAGGTTGCATCTTGGCATGATATTCATTTCATATCTTGTGATACTTGTTTCCTTTCTCAAAGCATCCCAACGATGATCTCTTGTTGCTAGTTGTGGTGTCCTTGATGGATGTGTGATTGGACTTCATTTATGTACAATTTATGGAGGACCACAATTTATATTGGCCTTCTAAGATTTTCGCCCATTTTGTCAATCGATGCCAATGGGGGAGAAGTTTCAGAGAGTTTTGTGGAGTAGCGTTTGTTTTTGTATCCTTAGCATTTGCATCTCATTCGCATGCATTATTGGTTGGTGCATTATATAGTGATGCATATTTCCTTGTGGAAACTCTCTTGAAAGTGATTGTCATCAATTACCAAAATGGGGGAGATTGAAAGAACATGTAGTGCCCCCATGTTTGGTTTTGGTAATTGATGACAATCTCTATGGACTAATGGTTTCCTTGAGTTTTATTTGAAGGATTTGTCCATAGGCTTTTCTTGGAGTCCATTTGTTGGTTTCAAGGAGAGTTTGTGATGACCAAGGTGCCATTCAAGGAATTACCTAAAGATTGGTCATGTGAGAGGTTGATCAAGAATAAGTCAAAGAGTGAATCAGGTTGATCAACACACAAAGCATAGAAGATGTATCGAGAGGGATCAAACGATCCCATGGTATGGTAAGCATTGTCAATTATGCTTTGTGTACTAACCCATGATCTTCGTGAGAGTTCTTTGTGGGGTTAGGTTGTGGTGTGCAAGTTCAAGTGAAGCATCACGAAGAGATCAAATGCTTGAAGCTTGCCGTCCATTGTGGTGACAATCGACTTGTGAAGATGTGCGGAAGAGTGGCTCACCCACAGTGGAGTATGGGGGAGCAATCAACTAGTCTTCATCGAGCCAACGCAATCAAGAAAGGTGGTCCAACTTGAGGGAGTCAAGATCGTCATCATCTAGCTCAAGTGGACCATGTGCAAGGCAAAGGTTTGCCCTTGATAGGTTTTCCTTTTTACCAGTCTCATGATGGTCGTTGGGAGACCGGGTTTTAGGTTCGATTGTCGTACTATCAAGGGTGGCTCTCGATGAGTAACTTGATCGTATCATTCGTAGAGAGCTCAAACCATTGCATGCTTCCATCATCTTTCTTGGTTCTGTTTTGGTTCTCTTTGTGAGTTTTGGAGCTTATGGTCGTCTCGATGACAAGCTCGAGTTCATCGAAAACGGAGTTCACATGCATCTTCTATGATATTTTCGATGTTGGAGATTCTGCCGGTTCTTCTCTGTTGGAGGTTTCTCTCCTCTTTTTGTTAGGCATACCTCCCCTGCCTACATCCTTCCAATGATATCTCGGTAACAAGTATCTATTCATGCTTTCCTCTCTTGCATTCAACCTTGTGTAGGTTGCATCTTGGCATGATATTCATTTCATATCTTGTGATACTTGTTTCCTTTCTCAACGCATCCCAACGATGATATCTTGTTGCTAGTTGTGATGTCTTTGATGGATGTGTGATTGGACTTCATTTATGTACAATTTATGGAGGACCATAATTTATATTGGCCTTCTAAGATTTTTGCCCATTTTGGCAATCGATGCCAATGGGGGAGAAGTTTCAGAGAGTTTTGTGGAGTAGCGTTGGTTTTTGTTTCCTTAGCATTTGCATCTCATTCGCATGCATTATTGGTTGGTGCATTACATAGTGATGCATAATTCCTTGTATAAACTCTCTTGAAAGTGATTGTCATCAATTACCAAAATGGGGGAGATTGAAAGAACATGTAGTGCCCCCATGTTTGGTTTTGGTAATTAGCGACAATCTCTATGGACTAATGGTTGCCTTGAGTTTTATTTGAAGGATTTGTCCATAGGCTTTTTTCTTGGAGTCCATTTGTTGGTTTCAAGGAGAGTTTGTGATGACCAAGGTGCCATTCAAGGAATTACCTAAAGATTGGTCAACTGAGAGGTTGATCAAGACTAAGTCAAAGAGTGAATCAAGTTGATCAAAACACAAAGCATAGAAGATGTACCGAGAGGGATCAAGCGATCCCATGGTATGGTAAGCATTGTCAATTATGCTTTGTGTACTAACCCATGATCTTTGTGAGAGTTCTTTGTGGGGTTAGGTTGTGGTGTGCAAGTTCAAGTGAAGCATCACGAAGAGATCAAATGCTTGAAGCTTGCCGTCCATTGTGGTGACAATGGACTTGTGAAGATGTGCGGAAGAGTGGCTCACCCACAGTGGAGTATGGGGGAGCAATCAACTAGTCTTCATCGAGCCAACGCAATCAAGAAAGGTGGTCCAACTTGAGGGAGTCAAGATCGTCATCATCCAGCTCAAGTGGACCATGTGCAAGGCAAAGGTTTGCCCTTGATAGGTTTTCCTTTTTACCGGTCTCATGATGGTAGTTGGGAGACCGTGTTTTAGGTTCGATTGTCGTACTATCAAGGGTGGCTCTCGATGAGTAACTTGATCATATCATCTTTAGAGAGCTCAAACCATTGCATGCTTGCATCATATTTCTTGGTTCTTGTTTGGTTCTCTTTGTGAGTTTTGGAGCTTATGGTCGTCTTGATGACAAGCTCGAGTTCATCGAAAACGGAGTTCACATGCATCTTCTATGATATTTTCGATGTTGGAGATTCTGCCGGTTCTTCTCTGTTGGAGGTTTCTCTCCTCTTTTTGTTAGGCATACATCCCCTGCCTACATCCTTCCAATGATATCTCGGTAACAAGTATCTATTCATGCTTTCCTCTCTTGCATTCAACCTTGTGTACGTTGCATCTTGGCATGATATTCATTTCATATCTTGTGATGCTTGTTTCCTTTCTCAAAGCATCCCAACGATGATATCTTGTTGCTAGTTGTGATGTCTTTCATGGATGTGTGATTGGACTTCATTTATGTACAATTTATGGAGCACCATAATTTATATTGGCCATCTAAGATTTTTGCCCATTTTGGCAATCGATGCCAATGGGGGAGAAGTTTCAGAGAGTTTTGTGGAGTAGCCTTCGTTTTTCTTTCCTTAGCATTTGCATCTCATTCGCATGCATTATTGGTTGGTGCATTACATAGTGATGCATAATTCCTTGTATAAACTCTCTTGAAAGTGATTGTCATCAATTACTAAAATGGGGGAGATTGAAAGAACATGCAGTGCCCCCATGTTTGATTTTGGTAATTGATGACAATCTCTATGGAATAATGGTTGCCTTGAGTTTTATTTGAAGGATTTGTCCATAGGCTTTTCTTGGAGTCTATTTGTTGGTTTCAAGGAGAGTTTCTGATGACCAAGGTGCCATTCAAGGAATTACCTAAAGATTGGTCATGTGAGAGGTTGATCAAGACTAAGTCAAAGAGTGAATCAAGTTGATCAACACACAAAGCATAGAAGATGTACCGAGAGGGATCAAGCGATCCCATGGTATGGTAAGCATTGTCAATTATGCTTTGTGTACTAACCCATGATCTTTGTGAGAGTTCTTTGTGGGGTTAGGTTGTGGTGTGCAAGTTCAAGTGAAGCATCACGAAGAGATCAAATGCTTCAAGCTTGCCGTCCATTGTGGTGACAATGGACTTGTGAAGATGTACGGAAGAGTGGCTCACCCACAGTGGAGTATGGGGGAGCAATCAACTAGTCTTCATCGAGCCAACGCAATCAAGAAAGGTGGTCCAACTTGAGGGAGTCAAGATCGTCATCATCTAGCTCAACTGGACCATGTGCAAGGCAAAGGTTTGCCCTTGATAGGTTTTCCTTTTTACCGGTCTCATGATGGTAGTTGGGAGACCGTGTTTTAGGTTCGATTGTCGTACTATCAAGGGTGGCTCTCGATGAGTAACTTGATCATATCATTCGTAGAGAGCTCAAACCATTGCATGCTTGCATCATATTTCTTGGTTCTTGTTTGGTTCTCTTTGTGAGTTTTGGAGCTTATGGTCGTCTTGATGACAAGCTCGAGTTCATCGAAAACGGAGTTCACATGCATCTTCTATGATATTTTCGATGTTGGAGATCCTGCCGGTTCTTCTCTGTTGGAGGTTTCTCTCCTCTTTTTGTTAGGCATACATCCCCTGCCTACATCCTTCCAATGATATCTCGGTAACAAGTATCTATTCATGCTTTCCTCTCTTGCATTCAACCTTGTGTAGGTTGCATCTTGGCATGATATTCATTTCATATCTTGTGATGCTTGTTTCCTTTCTCAAAGCATCCCAATGATGATATCTTGTTGCTAGTTGTGATGTCTTTGATGGATGTGTGATTGGACTTCATTTATGTACAATTTATGGAGCACCATAATTTATATTGGCCTTCTAAGATTTTCGCCCATTTTGGCAATCGATGCCAATGGGGGAGAAGTTTCAGAGAGTTTTGTGGAGTAGCCTTGGTTTTTGTTTCCTTAGCATTTGCATCTCATTCCCATGCATTATTGGTTGGTGCATTACATAGTGATGCATAATTCCTTGTATAAACTCTCTTGAAAGTGATTGTCATCAATTACTAAAATGGGGGAGATTGAAAGAACATGCAGTGCCCCCATGCTTGATTTTGGTAATTGATGACAATCTCTATGGACTAATGGTTGCCTTGAGTTTTATTTGAAGGATTTGTCCATAGGATTTTCTTGGAGTACATTTTTTGGTTTCAAGGAGAGTTTGTGATGACCAAGGTGCCATTCAAGGAATTACCTAAAGATTGGTCATGTGAGAGGTTGATCAAGACTAAGTCAAAGAGTGAATCAAGTTGATCAACACACAAAGCATAGAAGATGTACCGAGAGGGATCAAGCGATTCCATGGTATGGTAAGCATTGTGAATTATGCTTTGTGTACTAACCCATGATCTTCGTGAGAGTTCTTTGTGGGGTTAGGTTGTGGTGTGCAAGTTCAAGTGAAGCATCACGAAGAGATCAAATGCTTGCAGCTTGCCGTCCATTGTGGTGACAATGGACTTGTGAAGATGTGCGGAAGAGTGGCTCACCCACAGTGGAGTATGGGGGATCAATCAACTAGTCTTCATCGAGCCAACGCAATCAAGAAAGGTGGTCCAACTTGAGGGACTCAAGATCGTCATCATCTAGCTCAAGTGGACCATGTGCAAGGCAAAGGTTTGCCCTTGATAGGTTTTCCTTTTTACCGGTCTCATGATGGTAGTTGGGAGACCGGGTTTTAGGTTCGATTGCCGTACTATCAAGGTTGGCTCTCGATGAGTAACTTGATCGTATCATTCATAGAGAGCTCAAACCACTACATGCTTGCATCATCTTTCTTGGTTCTTGTTTGGTTCTCTTTGTGAGTTTTGGAGCTTATGGTCGTCTTGATGACAAGCTCGAGGTCATCGAAAACGGAGTTCACATGCATCTTCTATGATGTTTTTGATGTTGGCGATTCTGCCGGTTCTTCTCTGTTGGAGGTTTCTCTCCTCTTTTTGTTAGGCATACCTCCCTTTCCTACATCCTTCCAATGATATCTCGGTAACAAGTATTTATTCTTGCTTTCCTCTCTTGCATTCAACCTTGTGTAGGTTGCATCTTGGCAGGATATTCATTTCATATCTTGCGATACTTGTTTCCTTTCTCAAAGCATCCCAATGATGATCTCTTGTTGCTAGTTGTGATGTCTTTAATGGATGTGTGATTGGACTTCATTTATGTACAAATTATGGAGGACCATAATTTACATTGGCCTTCTAAGATTTTTGCCCATTTTGGCAATCGATGCCAATGGGGGAGAAGTTTCAGAGAGTTTTGTGGAGTAGCGTTGGTTTTTGTTTCCTTAGCATTTGCATCTCATTCACATGCATTATTGGTTGGTGCATTACATAGTGATGCATAATTCCTTGTATAAACTCTCTTGAAAGTGATTGTCATCAATGACCAAAATGGGCGAGATTGAAAGAACATTCAGTACCCCCATGTTTGGTTTTGGTAATTGATGACAATCTCTATGGACTAATGGTTTCCTTGAGTTTTATTTGAAGGATTTGTCCATAGGCTTTTCTTGGAGTACATTTTTTGGTTTCAAGGAGAGTTTGTGATGACCAAGGTGCCATTCAAGGAATTACCTATAGATTGGTCATGTGAGAGGTTGATCAAGACTAAGTCAAAGAGTGAATCAAGTTGATCAACACACAAAGCATAGGAGATGTACCAAGAGGGATCAAGCGATCCCATGGTATGGTAAGCATTGTCAATTATGCTTTATGTACTAACCCATGATCTTCGTGAGAGTTCTTTGTGGGGTTAGGTTGTGGTGTGCAAGTTCAAGTGAAGCATCACGAAGAGATCAAATGCTTGAAGCTTGCCGTCCATTGTGGTGATAATGGACTTGTGAAGATGTGCGGAAGAGTGGCTCACCCACGATGGAGTATGGGGGAGCAATCAACTAGTCTTCATCGAGCCAACGCAATGAAGAAAGGTGGTCCAACTTGAGGGAGTCAAGATCGTCATCATCTAGCTCAAGTGGACCATGTGCAAGGCAAAGGTTTGCCCTTGATAGGTTTTCCTTTTTACCGGTCTCATGATGGTAGTTGGGAGACCGGGTTTTAGGTTCGATTGCCGTACTATCAAGGGTGGCTCTCGATGAGTAACTTGATCGTATCATTCGTAGAGAGCTCAAATCATTGCATGCTTGCATCATCTTTCTTGGTTCTTGTTTGGTTCTCTTTGTGAGTTTTGGAGCTTATGGTCGTCTTGATGACAAGCTCGAGTTCATCGAAAACGGAGTTCACATGCATCTTCTATGATGTTTTCGATGTTGGAGATTCTGTCGGTTCTTCTCTGTTGGAGGTTTCTCTCCTCTTTTTGTTAGGCATACCTCCCCTCCCTACATCCTTCCAATGATATCTCGGAAACAAGTATCTATTCATGCTTTCTTCGCTTGCATTCAACCTTGTGTAGGTTGCATCTTGGCATGAGATTCATTTCATATCTTGTGATACTTGTTTCCTTGCTCAAAGCATCCCAACGATGATCTCCTGTTGCTAGTTGTGATGTCTTTGATGGATGTGTGATTGGACTTCATTTATGTACAATTTATGGAGGACCATAATTTATATTGGCCTTCTAAGATTTTCGCCCATTTTGGCAATCGATGCCAATGGGGGAGAAGTTTCAGAGAGTTTTGTGGAGTAGCCTTGGTTTTTGTTTCCTTAGCATTTGCATCTAATTCGCATGCATTATTGGTTGGTGCATTACATAGTGATGCATAATTCCTTGTATAAACTCTCTTGAAAGTGATTGTCATCAATTACTAAAATGGGGGAGATTGAAAGAACATGCAGTGCCCCCATGTTTGATTTTGGTAATTGATGACAATCTCTATGGACTAATGGTTGCCTTGAGTTTTATTTGAAGGATTTGTCCATAAGCTTTTCTTGGAGTACATTTGTTGGTTTCAAGGAGAGTTTGTGATGACCAAGGTGCCATTCAAGGAATTACCTAAAGATTGGTCATGTGAGAGGTTGATCAAGACTAAGTCAAAGAGTGAATCAAGTTGATCAACACACAAAGCATAGAAGATGTACCGAGAGGGATCAAGCGATTCCATGGTATGGTAAGCATTGTCAATTATGCTTTGTGTACTAACCCATGATCTTCGTGAGAGTTCTTTGTGGGGTTAGGTTGTGGTGTGCAAGTTCAAGTGAAGCATCACGAAGAGATCAAATGCTTGAAGCTTGCCATCCATTGTGGTGACAATGGACTTGTGAAGATGTGTGGAAGAGTGGCTCACCCACAGTGGAGTATGGGGGAGCAATCAACTAGTCTTCATCGAGCCAACGCAATCAAGAAAGGTGGTCCAACTTGAGGGACTCAAGATCGTCATCATCTAGCTCAAGTGGACCATGTGCAAGGAAAAGGTTTGCCCTTGATAGGTTTTCCTTTTTACCGGTCTCATGATGGTAGTTGGGAGACCGGGTTTTAGGTTCGATTGCCATACTATCAAGGGTGGCTCTCGATGAGTAACTTGATCGTATCATTCGTAGAGAGCTCAAACCACTACATGCTTGCATCATCTTTCTTGGTTCTTGTTTGGTTCTCTTTGTGAGTTTTGGAGCTTATGGTCGTCTTGATGACAAGCTCGAGTTCATCGAAAACGGAGTTCACATGCATCTTCTATGATGTTTTCGATGTTGGTGATTCTGCCGGTTCTTCTCTGTTGGAGGTTTCTCTCCTCTTTTTGTTAGGCATACCTCCCTTTCCTACATCCTTCCAATGATATCTCGGTAACAAGTATCTATTCTTGCTTTCCTCTCTTGCATTCAACCTTGTGTAGGTTGCATCTTGGCAGGATATTCATTTCATATCTTGTGATACTTGTTTCCTTTCTCAAAGCATCCCAATGATGATCTCTTGTTGCTAGTTGTGATGTCTTTAATGGATGTGTGATTGGACTTCATTTATGTACAATTTATGGAGGACCATAATTTATATTGGCCTTCTAAGATTTTTGCCCATTTTGGCAATCGATGCCAATGGGGGAGAAGTTTCAGAGAGTTTTGTGGAGTAGCGTTGGTTTTTGTTTCCTTAGCATTTGCATCTCATTCACATGCATTATTGGTTGGTGCATTACATAGTGATGCATAATTCCTTGTATAAACTCTCTTGAAAGTGATTGTCATCAATGACCAAAATGGGGGAGATTGAAAGAACATTCAGTGCCCCCATGTTTGGTTTTGGTAATTGATGAGAATCTCTATGGACTAATGGTTTCCTTGAGTTTTATTTGAAGGATTTGTCCATAGGCTTTTCTTGGAGTCCATTTGTTGGTTTCAAGGAGAGTTTTTTATGACCAAGGTGCCATTCAAGGAATTACCTAAAGATTGGTGATGTGAGAGGTTGATCAAGACTAAGTCAAATAGTGAATCAAGTTGATCAACACACAAAGCATAGAAGATGTACCGAGAGGGATCAAGCGATCACATGGTTTGGTAAGCATTGTCAATTATGCTTTGTGTACTAACCCATGATCTTCGTGAGAGTTCTTTGTGGGGTTAGGTTGTGGTGTGCAAGTTCAAGTGAATCATCACGAAGAGATCAAATGCTTGAAGCTTCCGTCTATTGTGGTGACAATGGACTTGTGAAGATGTGCGGAAGAGTGGCTCACCCACAGTGGAGTATGGGGGAGCAATCAACTAGTCTTCATCGAGCCAACACAATCAAGAAAGGTGGTCCAACTTGAGGGAGTCAAGATCGTCATCATCTAGCTCAAGTGGACCATGTGCAAGGCAAAGGTTTGCCCTTGATAGGTTTTCCTTTTTACCGGTCTCATGATGGTAGTTGGGAGACCGGGTTTTAGGTTCGATTGCCGTACTATCAATGGTGGCTCTCGATGAGTAACTTGATCGTATCATTCGTAGAGAGCTCAAATCATTGCATGCTTGCATCATCTTTCTTGGTTCTTGTTTGGTTCTCTTTGTGATTTTGGAGCTTATGGTCGTCTTGATGACAAGCTCGAGTTCATCGAAAACGGAGTTCACATGCATCTTCTATGATGTTTTCGATGTTGGAGATTCTGTCGGTTCTTCTCTGTTGGAGGTTTCTCTCCTCTTTTTGTTAGGCATACCTCCCCTCCCTACATCCTTCCAATGATATCTCGGAAACAAGTATCTATTCATGCTTTCTTCTCTTGCATTCAACCTTGTGTAGGTTGCATCTTGGCATGATATTCATTTCATATCTTGTGATACTTGTTTCCTTTCTCAAAGCATCCCAACGATGATCTGTTTTTGCTAGTTGTGATGTCTTTGATGGATGTGTGATTGGACTTCATTTATGTACAATTTATGGAGGACCATAATTTATATTGGCCTTCTAAGATTTTCGCCCATTTTGGCAATCGATGCCAATGGGGGAGAAGTTTCAGAGAGTTTTGTGGAGTAGCATTGGTTTTTGTTTCCTTAGCATTTGCATCTCATTCGCATGCATTTTTTGTTGGTGCATTACATAGTGATGCATAATTCCTTGTATAAACTCTCTTGAAAGTGATTGTCATCAATTACCAAAATGGGGGAGATTGACAGAACATGCAGTGCCCCCATGTTTGGTTTTGGTAATTGATGACAATCTCTATGGACTAATGGTTTCCTTGAGTTTTATTTGAAGGATTTGTCCATATGCTTTTCTTGGAGTCCATTTGTTGGTTTCAAGGAGAGTTTTTTATGACCAAGGTGCCATTCAAGTAATTACCTAAAGATTGGTGATGAGAGAGGTTGATCAAGACTAAGTCAAAGAGTGAATCAAGTTGATCAACACACAAAGCATAGAAGATGTACCGAGAGGGATCAAGCGATCCCATGGTATGGTAAGCATTGTCAATTATGCTTTGTGTACTAACCCATGATCTTCGTGAGAGTACTTTGTGGGGTTAGGTTGTGGTGTGCAAGTTCAAGTGAAGCATCACGAAGAGATCAAATGCTTGAAGCTTGCCGTCCATTGTGGTGACAATGGGCTTGTGAAGATGTGCGGAAGAGTGGCTCACCCACAGTGGAGTATGGGGGAGCAATCAACTAGTCTTCATCGAGCCAACGCAATCAAGAAAGGTGGTCCAACTTGAGGGAGTCAAGATCGTCATCATCTAGCTCAAGTGGACCATGTGCAAGGCAAAGGTTTGCCCTTGATAGGTTTTCCTTTTTACCGGTCTCATGATGGTAGTAGGGAGACCGGGTTTTAGGTTCGATTGCCGTACTATCAAGGGTGGCTCTCGATGAGTAACTTGATCGTATCATTCCTAGAGAGCTCAAACCATTGCATCCTTGCATCATCTTTCTTGGTTCTTGTTTGGTTCTCTTTGTGAGTTTTGGAGCTTATGGTCATCTTGATGACAAGCTCGAGTTCATCGAAAACGGAGTTCACATGCATCTTCTATGATGTTTTTGATGTTGGAGATTCTGCCGGTTCTTCTCTATCGCTGTTTTGATGCTACTCGTTGTCTTGTATCCAACAAGCTTGAGTTTGCTCAATTCGGAGCTCATTTGCAGAAGTTATGGCAGTTCTGGTTTTCCTTGGAGTGTACTTGTTTTCGTGGAAATGACGTATGGTTGGCGCCAGCGGTAGTACCGCTGGACCGGAGCGGCAGTACCACGTATCGCCACAAGCAGTAGTACCGCTATCCCACAGCGGTAGTACCGCTCATGGCCATAAGCGGTAGTACGGCTCCGGTTCCGTGCTGGTGCCGCCTCGACTCGAGACGTGGTTTTCTCGTGTCGGGTTCAGCGGCAGTAGTAGCAGTAGTAGGAGCGGTAGTACCGCTCGTGTGCAGTAGTACCTCAGCTACCACCGCCCCTAGTACCGTTGGGCCAAGCGGCAGTACCGTTGCGGCCAACGGTAGTACCGCTGGCTCCAATGGTAGTGCCGCTCGTACGGCTCTGCCTCGCCCCCTGTTTTTTCTCCGCTCTCTATGTTCTACCACCCGGGCGGTAGTACCGCTCCCTTGAGCGGTAGTACTGCTCGTGCGCGGACTGAACACATAACGGTTGGATTCGGGAGCTCCTATAAAAGGGGGTCTTCTTCCCCATTCAACCTTATCCTTTGAGCTTGTGTTCTTCCCCCATTGTTGACCTTCTTCGAGCTTGCTAACTCTCAATCCCTCCATGGATTCTTGCTAGTTTTTGAGGGAAAAGAGAGAGGAGATCTAGATCCACATTTCCACCAATCACTTTCTCCTCTATGTGAGGGGAACCCATTGGATCTAGATCTTGGAGTTCTTGGTGTTCTCCTTCTTGTTCTTCCTCTCATCTTTCGCCCTAGCATTAGTTGCTTCCGTGGGATTTGAGAGAGAAGGACTTGGGCACTCCGTGTGCCCTTGCCATTGCATTTGGTGCATCGGTTTGAGTTATCCATGTGATACGTGGAAGTTACAAGTTGAGAAGCTTATTACTCTTGGGTGCTTGGTACCCTTGAGCTTGTTACTCTTGGGTGTTTGGACACCCTTGAGCTTGTTCCTCTTGGGTGCCTTGGCGCCCTAGACGGTTGGTGTTGTTCGGAGCTCAATCATTATGATGTAAAGCTCCGGGCAAGCGTCGGGTCTCCAATTAGGTTGTGGAGATTGCTGTCGGTGTCAAAACCGGTGGATCTCGGGTAGGGGGTCCCAAGTTGTGCATCTTATGATCGATGGTAACATGAACACGGGATTTTACCCAGCTTCGGGCTCTCTTGATGAGATAATACCCTACATGCTACTTGATTGACTATAATGAGTATAGGGGTTACAAGAGTTGATCTACCCCGAGATCATATGTTGTAGTATAAAACCCTAGAGGTATGATGAGTAATGTCATAATCTATCGACTAGCCTTGCCTCGGTTTATATAATGTACCATAGGCCTAGGGTAACAAGAGTCCTAGACGAATACGCCGGTGGGGGAGGAGTCCTTGTCTTGATCACCAAGTCTTGTGGAATCTTCCTTGTATGCGGTAGCTGTCCGAACTGGCCCATGAGTATACGGCCATGGGGGTCCTCGGCCCAATCTAACTGATCGGAAGAAGACGTGGTGAGTACCCCCTAGTCCAGGACACCGTCAGTAGCCCCCTGAGCCGGTCTTCAAGTTGGGGATGCTCCTCGATTCTTCCAAACTATTCTTCATCTTCGGTCGTCGGTCTTGAAAACTGGTTCAACAAATCTTCTCATCTTCGATCTTGAGGATCATGAAGTAAATCCGAAGAGCTTACACGTCGGGTATCCGAGGAGCCCCTTTAAGTTTACGGTCTTTATCAATGCCTTGTTATTTTTATGCCACACCTCGGGTTTGAAGTTGCTCCCGGGAGGCAGTGTCCTCTTGCGTGCGAGCTCCAATGCCGGATTGCATTCGAGGTATCTTTTGCAGCCAAGCACCAACGTCGGACTGCTTCCGAGCTCCAACACCGGAATGTATCCAAGCTCTAACGCCGGACTGTGTCCAAGCTCCAACGCCGGACTGTATTCGAACTCCAGCGCTGGACTATACCCGAGATTTCATAGGTCATCTGGGTTCAAAAATTTGAAGGAGTTTAGCCGAGCTTAATGGTGGAAATGCCCTTTATAGAGCCAGCCAGTGGCGCCCGAGCTTAATGCCGGACTGCTTCCGAGGTGGTGCACCACCCCTGACTGCGGGCTGATTTTTTAATTGGTGCGATTTATTCTCTGCCGAGATATATAGCCACTAGCGCTCAAGGTGTGTGCGTCGGTCTAAAACCCGAGATGCACCTGAAGGAAAACATGAAACCGCTGATCCTAGTTGCCCCTGAGACTCAGGCCGATGCGCGAAATTGGCCTGAGGATCAACTCCTAGCTCGGCTGCATACATAGGAATAGAAATGCGGTGTGCAAAGTCATCGAGACTCAGGTTGGATGCGGCCGATCAACCTGAGGAAAATAATCTCCTCGAAAACTATATTGCACTTTAAATTTTCTGCATTGGACAAGCAATGCAGTAGCCCCCGAGACACTGGTCGGGTGGTGACACCAGATCAGGGGATCGATGTACCCCTTCAATACTTGTAAATAATAAGCATGAAGCCTAGTAGCCCCCGAGCCTTAATGTGGGCACGGGTGTCCGAATTAAGGATCGATGTCCAAAGTAAAATCACAAATTGTGTGTAATGATTCTATGTATCCAAGTACTTTACATCATCAATGCTCGGATCCGCATTGTACAAAACTTTGTTGACCGGCCATCAGCTTCAACCTCCTCGGCCAGTAGCCGGGGAGTGTTTGTCCCACTTTTATAAAGCCTTTATGAGGGCAAAGATTTGCGGCAAACAAGGCAATCCGGCCATACGGTTTTATAAACAA
This sequence comes from Triticum aestivum, assembly GCF_018294505.1. Lineage (NCBI taxonomy): Eukaryota > Viridiplantae > Streptophyta > Magnoliopsida > Poales > Poaceae > Triticum > Triticum aestivum. The sequence goes on along the minus strand of NC_057804.1, from coordinate 543,610,730 downwards.
AGGTACGCAGAGAGACATGTTATATTATTGTTTAACATAAGAAACATTGTCCAAAGAAAATAGTCCCGCTATCGGTTCCTTTCTTTGGGTTGTCATGCTAAGCATGATCATGAAACCTCAGCTCCAATCAATGTGGCAGGAAAATACTGAGGATTTAGTTCGGGAAAAGCTTCCAAACTTTGTGGTCTAGATGAACCCAAATTTTCACTTCCATTGCGACCGTTTATAATCTGAAAGTGGGACATCGTCGGCTTCTACCCCCTTGTAGATGCTATGCAGAGTGTTTCCGAAATAAAAAAACAACCCTTAGCCAACATCTCGGTGCCCGAAGGCGGTTGTGTTGGCAGAAACGAGGCAATCAGATATGCGGGCTTTATGACTTTCACTTAGTCATAGGAGCTTAAAGTTGGGAGGCCAGCAAGTAGCCCCCCGCTTAGTGTTCGACGACAACCTAGGTCAAGCCGTAAACACTTCGGCCAATGTTATGAACGGCCCGTCATTTAATATAGTCATCGGATCGCTGGTCGGTTTATGCTTTATTGTGACAGTCAGTTTTCAGCTTTCTCCACCGAGGTGCTTAACCATGCGAGATGGAAGCACAATCGCAGTGGTTCTCCTTTTGCACACCTAACCGAACAAAGCGGAATGTAGGAGGCAAGCACAGGAGCCGGGCAACCCAACTATCGACCGAAGACACAATTTGAAACCGATGCATATATAGCAATATCCGAGAATTTTTGCCGAATCTCTAAAGGTGTCCGGCGTTGCACTGCGAGACTTATGCGGAAAACACACAAATAGTTGAAAAGTGCCATAGGATTAAAAAACTACAAAATGTCAGTAAAAACTCGATGTCCGAACTAGATTAATTGTTCGGTGCCAATCAGAAAATTGGTCTTAGAGAAAAAATTGTGCTTCTGTCGTGCTTTAACATGACACATCCTATCTTAAGACTTCAAGTGGGTTAGCCTACGGCTTCAACCTCCTATCTCGAAGGTGGATGAGAGGGAAATCGGGCTATTGACCACACACTTGCGTCGAAAAAAGGAGTGATAGAAAAAGACTTTGCAACGACTAAGAAGAAGAACACTTATTATAATATATGTTTACCCGAACTTTATACGTGTCTTAACCGACCGTCGGCTTCTCCCTCTTTGGTCGAGGACCGAAAAGTGTTATGTAATCCACCTGTAAAGAATATCGACGGTGTTTCCGATAACCAGGCAATCAGGCCATAAGGCTGTAACAGACAAAGCGCGCTCAGGGAACTTATGCTATATTACTAACAAAGTGTAAGAAGCATCTCTGAAGAAAATAGTACCCCCACTGATACCTTTCTTCGGTGCTCATTGTCATTATGAGACTTGTGCAATAGATTTTTTGTACTCATGAGTTCCGTTGTGTGCCGACCATGATTGAAAACAATAAGAACGCTAGCTTTCGGCTTCACCCAGTCTGAGGTCAGAGCTCGGAAGAACCGGTCATGACAATCGCAGAGGTGCTCCCTTTACTCCCTAGCCGAACAATCGGGAACGTAGGGGTAAGCACAGGAGCCAGGCCACCCAGCTTGCAAATCACTTAGGTCAATATGGTGAATATTGTGGCGTAATACACGAACAAGGAATGATGTGGTACAAGTATAATCATATGCAAGAGGAAAAACTCCAGCAAGGGAGCCCCCAAGTAAACGGGGTATTTGAATTTGTGTGTCACAAACAAAGTTTGGACAGGTAAGTTTTTCACAAGACACTTTTTGCCAAAAAGGTATAATGCTTTTCAAACCGAACAAAATTTAAGACTGAAAGTTTTTTAGCATGAAAGCAACTTAGCTGGTTGATATGTTCGGCATTGATGACGCGGTCCGAGCTTGATGTGGGACAGGGTTCCAGTCCCTAGGCTGGTCCCAAGGTGGCCGAGCAGAGAGTCCGGCACTCCGAGAAGATGAAGCCCCCAGTCCAGCCACGATAATGGAGCAGTTCGGCGCGCCAAGGCGAAAAAACAATTCGGTCTACGAGGCGACAGCACGGCTCAGTCTGAGTCGATTGGCTGCACAGAAAAAATAGTGCAAACCAAAAGTAATGACAAATAAAGATAATAATATATATATATATATATATAAAATAAAAATTCTTCTACTTATTTAACACAAGTGAAGGAAATAATGAAAGAGACGTGGCATGAGCGTCGAGGTCAATGTCGATGCAGGGTGTCGGCGTGACGCAATGAAGGCATGATAAAGCCCGAATTTGCAGGTCAGTCCGAGTTCCGGATACAGCGTTCGCCGAACTATGCACGGAAACTGACCGAACCACCACGCAATAATCTCTAATGTGGCCACTAATTGATAGACGTGTGTACAGATGATGGAGCAAAGCAGAGTAATAATTCCTTGGGAAAAATGAACCCAAACGAGCGAAAATTGCTAGGATTAATAGCACCTAGTTTATTTGTTGTAGCGGTTCAAAGAAAGGTTACTCCCAAAATTGGGACTCAATCCGCACACCCATTGCCTGATGGGTGATGAAGTGATGGCACGGCGATCCTGGCAAAGGTTGGCTCGCCACGGCGAAGCCCGTGGTCCAGCTAATGTGATGAAGCTGGTCGGCTGGTGACGCCGAAGTCTCTGGAGTAAGTTGATGAAGGGATGACGAAGCCCCCAGTACATGCGAGGAGACGGAGCAGGTCGGTGAGGAGATGTGTCAGCCGAGGTGTTGAAGTAGTTCGGCGTGATGGACATCGGCTCGATGAAGCAACAGTTTGGCCATGCCGATGCATGTCGTAGCTTGTGACGTGATCAATGCTGGCTTGATGAAGTGACCATGCGGCGATGCCGGTGTGCCCGCTACATGTAATCGGTGGGTGGCGATGTTGGTGACGATTTATCCTTCGCGATGCCGAACTGTTGTTCGGCTGGCTGAGATGATGATCCGAAGAAGTTGAGCTCGGCTCAACAAAGCGACGACGTGTCTAGCGCAGGTCGGCCGCCGTGGAGTGATGTTGTCGGGCCAGTTTGACACCAACGCGATTGTGAAAATCGTATTGTAAAAATACTTTTAATATTAATGATATGTGTTTGAGAATAAAACACAATACCCCATACGAAAACGTCCTTCAAAAAGGATGTCCGAAATCCCGTTCGTAAAGAAGATGAACTTGGGTTGGATTCGTTCTCGCGCAGAAAACATATTCAAAAAGTGATGCACTAATCAGAAGGTTCCCGGAGTTCGGACGGTCGGATCGAGCTGAATTTTTGGCAGGTGGTAGATATAAGAATTCCGCAGCGGATCAATGGTTCGATCTTCCAAAGGACGTCCGAGCTAGATGCTAGACACCCCACTCCAAACTCATCCGGATTCTTGTCCAGATTCAACAGGGCTCCGGTATATCGGAGGTTGCCGGAGATTCCTCCATCAGAACTCAACAAAATTTTTACAGGGTTGTTGTGGACTTAATTTCGCATAATTCCACCAAAGCAATCGTTTAGGCAACACTCGATGAGGCAGTGGCGGCAGATACAAGTTTGATGTCCAGAAAGATAGCACGGTCGCCCGAGGGCAATGTTGATGTCGAGCCCCCGAGCTCCATGGGTGACTCCTCCATGATCTTGATAGAGATTGGAGTTGATGTTGATGAAGGCCCTCATCCGAACATGATGATCGGAGGTAGGGCGCAATCCTCGGTCAAGCCAAGGTGACCAGTCGAGCTGGTGACGAAGAAACCGACGTCGCAGTTGACCTGCAGTCGAGCCATTGATCCTTTCGCCGATCACACAGCGGAACTCTCAATGAAAGCACCAATGTCGGTGTCAAATCTAGCGGATCTCGGGTAGGGGGTCCCAAGCTGTGTGTCTTAGGATTGATGGTAATGTGAACACGGGATTTTACCCAGCGTCGGGCTCTCTTGATGAGATAATACCCTACATGTTGCTTGATTGACTATAATGAGTATAGGGGTTACAAGAGTTGATCTACCCCGAGATCATATGTTGTGGTCTAAAACCCTAGAGGTATGATGAGTAATGTCATAATCTATCGACTAGCCTGGCCTCGGTTTATATAATGTACCATAGGCCTAGGGTAACAAGAGTCCTAGCCGAATACGAAGGTGGGGGAGGAGTCCTTGTCTTGATCACCAAGTCTTGTGGAATCTTCCTTGTATGTGGCAGCTGTCCGAACTGGCCCATGAGTATACAGCCATGGGGGTCCTCGTCCCAATCTAACTGATCGGGAGACGACGTGGTGAGTACCCCCTAGTCCAGGACACCGTCAATTGCCCCGAGCAATTTGACGGGTACCGATGACTGCCCCAAGAGGTTGCCAAAGTGTACTGGTTCGGTGACCGCCCCCAAGGGTTGCCATTTATACGGTTCGGTGACCGCCCTCAAGGGTCCCTTAGTGGAATCACGGCATCTTGCATTGTGCGAGGGCGTGAGGAGATTATGGTGGCCCTAGTGGCTTCTTGGGGAGAATTGTGCCGCCACACCGCTCCAAACGGAGATTAGCATCCGCAAGGGTGTGAACTTCGGGATACATCACCGTCTCCGCGTGCCTCGGTTATCTCTTACCCGAGCACTTTACTTATGCACTTTACTTAGTGATAGCCATATTGTTCTTTGTCATATATCTTGCTATCACATAGTTGCTTATCTTGATTAGCATAAGTTGTTGGTGCACATAGGTGAGCCTAGTTGTTCTAGATTTTATGCTTGACAAATTAACTGCTAGGTTTATTCCGCATTTGTTCAAGCCTAAACCGTAATTATTTTAAAGTGCCTATTCACCCCCTCCCTCTAGGCGACATCCTCGATCTTTCACTAAGCTTGGGGATGCCCCGGATGGCATCCCCTCTTTCTTCTTCAACAATTATCGGTTAGTATCGTTTGAGCCTGAGTTTTTGCTTCTTTACATGAGTTGTGCTACTCTTGAAATGTCATTTTATTCTCATTTTGCTTGCTATTTTAATAAAATACTTAGATCTGAAAGTTTTTGAATAAGAGAGAGTCCTCAAATAGCTACCTATTTACTTAACTACTCGCATGATCTTCACTTATATCTTTTTGGAGTAGTTTGTCATTTACTCTTGTGCTTCACTAATATCCTATGAGTAAATTGTTGAATAAATTGAATGTCATGAAGTTGAAATCATATCATGCCTAGTGGTAGCTTCACATTGGGTTTAGAAAGTGAAATCTTTTGAGGCTTGACAATCACAATATTGGTCATACAAGCAATTCACTAATAATTAGTATAAGGAAGAGAACCTTCACATGCAAATATACTATCCTGGAAATCTTTTGTGATTGTGAGCCCCTATCAAAATATTATATGCTAAAATTGTTGATGTTGTTCAAGGAAGACAACATAATGATTATTTATATTTGCTCATATTCACATAGAAGTTATGTTGTCATAGATCCTTCAACATGTGCTGCTTGCCCCCCATCTTTGCTAGCCAAAAATTCCGCACCAAGCAGAGATACTACTTGTGCATCCAAAAACCGTTAAACCCAAATCCTATTTTCAATAGTCCACCATACCTACCTAAGGATTGAGCAAGATTCTTCAAGTAAGTTGTCATCGGTGCAAAAAGGCAATAAAAATTGCTTCTAAAAGTGTTAGATCATTTAGTGTAAGAGAAAAACTGAGCGTTGTACGTACTTGTGATGGCAAAGGATAAAAGTGACATACTACATAATAAAGGTTGCTATCATAAGGGGCAATATAATGTGACGTTCTTTTGCACTAAGGGGCTGATCGTACAAACAAATAAGTGCATGGCAACCTGTGCTTCCCTCTGCGAAGGGCCTATCTTTTACTTTTCAGTATTTACTTTTATGCAAAGACTCAAAGTTTTTCTCTCTATTCATTTTTATTTTTCTCCTTTGGAAAGCATCATGTGGTGATGAAAGATCTAGGCACATATTTCCAGTTGAATATGGGTAGCATGAGTTATTATTGTTGACTTCATTGAAAGGTGAATACGCTGAGGCAAAATTATACGCCCCTATCTTTCTATGTGTTCGGTTGAAACGTTTTTCTCATGTGTATGCGGTGAGTGTTAGCAATCATAGAAGACTATAAGATGATTGAGTATGTGGAGCTCTTACTTAGACTCTGTTGAATAAGTTGAATTGCAATTGCTTGGTGACTGAGAACATGGGTTGTTTAGTTTCAAGAGAGTTCATTGTTTGAACCTTAACATGTGAATTGGTTGCTACTATAACATGAGAAGTTTTATAAGAAAGAATTGATGTTATGATGCTAGAAAAAGTGATTGAAATTATTATTGATCAAACTTATGCCCTTTGCTAGCATTCGCACTTCATAAATTATTTCTTTTATCATTTACCTACTCGAGGACGAGTAGGAATAAGGTTGGGGGTGCTAATACGTATCCAACGTATCTATAATTTATGAAGTATTTGTGCTGTTATTTTATCATTCTTGGGTGTTCTACAATCATTTTATAGCAACTTTATATCATTTTTTGGGACTAACCTATTGACCCAGTGCCCAGTGCCAGTTGCTATTTTTTGCTTGGTTTTTACATCGCAGGAAATCAATATCAAACGGAGTCCAAACACCGCGTAAATTTTTGGAGATTTTTTCTAGACCAGAAGGAACCCAATGAGCCTGAGTCGCACCTGGGGGGTGCCCCGAGGGGGGCAAAACCCACCAGGGCGCGCCAGGGCCCCCTGGCGCGCCCAGGTGTGATATGCCCACCTCGGTGGCCTCCCGCGGCCCCTCTTTGCACTATAAATTCCCAAATATTCCAAAATCCTTTGGGGTAGCCCTAGATCAGAAGTTCCACCGTCGCAAGGCCTCTTTATCCATGAGATCAAATCTAGACCCCGTTCTGGCACCTTGTCGGAGGGGGGAATCATCACCGGTGGCCATCTTCATCATCCCGGCGGCCACCACGATGAGGAGGGAGTAGTCCACCCTCGGGGCTGAGGGTTTGTACTAGTAGCTATGTGTTTAATCTCTCTCTCTAGTGTTCTTGATGGCATGATCTTGATGTATCAGAAGCTTTGTTAATATAGTCGAATCATATGGTGTTTTCCCCTCTCTATCTTGTTGTGATGAATTAAGTTTTTTGAAGGAAGTATGCCCTAGAGGCAATAATAAAGTTATTATTTATTTCCTTATATCATGATAAATGTTTATTATTCATGCTAGAATTGTATTAACTGGAACATAATACATGTGTGAATACATAGACAAACATAGTGTCACTAGTATGCCTCTACTTGACTAGCTCGTTTATCAAAGATGGTTATGTTTCCTAGCCATGGACAAAAGAGTTGTCATTTGATTAACGGGATCACATCACTAGGAGAATGATGTGATTGACTTGACCCAATCCGGTAGCTTAGCACTTGATCGTTTAGTTTGTTGCTACTGCTTTCTTCATGACTTATACATGTTCCTGTGACTATGAGATTATGCAACTCCCGTTTACCAGAGGAACACTTTGTGTGCTACCAAATTTCACAACGTAACTGGGTGATTATAAAGGTGCTCTACAGGTGTCTCCAAAGGTACTCATTGGGTTGGCGTATTTCGAGATTATGATTTGTCACTCCGATTGTCGGAGAGGTATCTCTGGGCCCACTCGGTAATGCACATCACTATAAGCCTTGCAAGCATTGCAACTAATTAGTTAGTTGCGGGATGATGTATTACGGAACGAGTAAAGAGACTTGCCAGCAACGAGATTGAACTAGGTATTGAGATACTGAAGATCGAATCTCGGGCAAGTAACATACCGATGACAAAGGGAACGACGTATGTTGTTATGCGGTTTGACCGATAAAGATCTTCGTAGAATATGTGGGAGCCAATATGAGCATCCAGGTTCCGCTATTGGTTATTGACCGGAAACGTGTTTCGGTCATGTCTACATTGTTCTCGAACTCGTAGGGTCCGCACGCTTAAAGTTTCGATGACAGTTATATTATGAGTTTATGTGTTTTGATGTACCGAAGGAGTTCGGAGTCCCGGATGAGATCGGGGACATGACGACGAGTCTCTAAATGGTCGAGACATAAAGATTGATATATTGGACGACTATATTCGGACTTCGGAAAGGTTCCGAATGATTCGGGTATTTTTCGGAGTACCGGAGAGTTACGGGAATTCGCCGGGGAGTATATGGGCCTTATTGGGCCATACGGGAATAGAGGAGAGAGGCCGAAAGGAAGGAGGTGCGCAGCCCCCCTCTGGTCCGAATTGGACAAGGGGTGCAGCCCCTTTTTCCTTCCTCCTATCCCCCTCTTTCCCCCCTTCTCCTACTCCAACAAGGAAGGAGGGAGTCCTACTCCCGGTGGGAGTAGGACTCCCCTTGGCGCGCCCCATCCTAGGCCGGCCGCCCCCTCCCCCCTTGCTCCTTTATATACGGGGGCAGGGGGGCACCTCTAGACATAACAAAAATTGATCCCTTGGATCTCTTAGCCGTGTGCGGTGCCCCCCTCCACCATATTCCACCTTGATAATATCGTAGCGGTGCTTAGGCGAAGCCCTGCGTCGGTACAACATCATCATCATCACCACGCCGTCGTGCTGACGGAACTCTCCCTCGACACTCGGCTGGATCGGAGTTCGAGTGACGTCGTCAAGCTGAACGTGTGCAAGAACTCGGAGGTGTCGTGCATTCGGTGCTTGATCGGTCGGGCCATGAAGATGTATGACTACATCAACCGCGTTGTTCTAACGCTTCCGCTTTCGGTCTACGAGGGTACGTGGACACACTCTCCCCTGTCGTTGCTATGCATCACCATGATCTTGCGTGTGCGTAGGTAAATCTTTGAAATTACTACATTCCCCAATAGTGGCATCTGAGCCTAGGTTTTATGCGTTGATGTTATATGCACGAGTAGAACAAAAGTGAGTTGTGGGCGATACAAGTCATACTGCTTACCAGCATGTCATACTTTGGTTCGGCGGTATTGTTGGATGAAGCGGCCCGGACCGACATTACGCGTACGCTTACCTGAGACTGGTTCTACCGACGTGCTTTGCACACAGGTGGTTGGTGGGTGTCTGTTTCTCCAACTTTAGTTGAACCGAGTGTGGCTACGCCTGGTCCTTGCGAAGGTTAAACAGCACTAACTTGACAAACTATCGTTGTGGTTTTGATGCGTAGGTCAGAACGGTTCTTGCTCAGCCCGTAGCAGCCACGTAAAATTTGCTACAACAGAGTAGAGGACGTCTAACTTGTTTTTGCAGGGCATGTTGTGATGTGATATGGTCAAGACGTGATGAGATATAAGTTGTTGTATGAGATGATCATGTTTTGTTGAAGTTATCGGCAGCTGGCAGAAGTCCTATGGTTGTCTCTTTGTTGCATAAGATGCAAGTGCCAAATAATTGCTTTACTTTATCGCTATGCGATAGCAATAGTTGCAAGAGCAATAGTTGGTGAGACGACCATGTGACGACACATTGATATAGATCAAGATGATGAAGATCATGGTGTCGTGCCGGTGACGATAGAGATCATGAAAGTACTTTGGAGATGGAGATCAAAGGCGCAAGATGATCATGCCCATATCATGTCACATATTTTGATTGCATATGATGTTTATCTGTTATACATCTTATTCTGTTTTGTTTGACGGTAGCATTTTAAGATGATCTCTCACTAATTATCAAGAAGTGTTCTCCCTGAGTATGCACCGTTGCGAAAGTTCTTCGTGCTGAGACACCACGTGATGATCGGGTGTGATAGGCTCTACGTTCAAATACAACAGGTGCAAAACAATTGCACACGCGGAATACTCAGGTTAAACTTGACGAGCCTAGCTTATACAGATATGGCCTCGGAACACGGAGACCGAAAGGTCGAACGTGAATCATATAGTAGATATGATCAACATAGTGATGTTCACCATTGAAAACTACTCCATCTCACGTGATGATCAGACATGGTTTAGTTAATTTGGATCACGTGATCACTTAGATGACTAGAGAGATGTCTGTCTAAGTGGGAGTTCTTAAGTAATATGATTAACTGAACTTTAATTTATCATGAACTTAGTCCTGGTAGTATTTTGCAAATTATGTTGTAGATCCATGGCTCGCGTTGTTGCTTCCCTATGTTTTTGCTTCCCTACGTTTTTATATGTGTTCCTAGAGAAAACTAAGTTGAAAATTGTTAGTAGCAATGATGCAGACTTGGTCCATGATCTGAGGTTTATCCTCATTGCTGCACAGAAAAATTATGTCCTTTATGCACCACTAGGTGATAGACCTATTGCAGGAGCAGATGCAGACGTTAGGAACGTTTGGCTAGCTCAATATGATGACTACTTGATAGTTTTGTGCACTATGCTTTATGGCTTAGAATCGGGACTACAAAAACATTTTTGAAACGTCATGGAACATATGAGATGTTCTATGACATTAAATTGATATTTTAGACTCATGCCCGTGTCAAGAGGTATGAGACCTCTGACAAATACTTCGCCTATAAAAGATGGAGGAGAATTGCTGAACTAGTGAGCAAGTACTTAGATTGTCTGAGTACTACAATCGCTTGAATCAAGCGGGAGTTAATCTTCCAGATAAGATAGTGATTGGCAGAGTTCTCTAGTCACCATCACCAAGTTATTGGAACTTCGTGATGAACTGTAATGCAAGGGATGACAAAAATGATTCCCAAGCTATTCGTGATGCTGAAATCGACGAAGGTAGAAATCAAGAAAAGAGCATCAAGTGTTGATGATTGAAAAGACCACTAGTTTCAAGAAAAGGGCAAAGGAAAAGAAAGGGAACTTCAAGTAGAATGGCAAGCAAGTTGTCACTCCTGTGAAAAAGCCCAAAGCTGTACCAAAGCCTGAAACTGAGTGCTTACACTGCAAAGGAAATGATCACTGCAAGCGGAAATGCCCTGAATATTTGGTGGATAAGAAGGATGGCAAAGTGAACAAGGGTATATTTGATATACAGGTTATTGATGTGTACCTTACTAGTGTTTATAGTAGCCCCTGAGTATTTGATCCTTGTTCGGTTGCTAAAAATTAGTAACTCGAAACAGGAGTTACAGAATAAACAAAGACTAGTTGAGGGTGAAGTGACGATGTGTGTTGGAAGTGGATCCAAGATTGATATGATCATCATCGCACACTCCCTATACTTTCGGGATTAGTGTTAAACCAAAATAAATGTTATTTGGCGTTTGCGTTGAGCATGAATATGATTTGATCATGTTTATTGCAATACATTTATTCATTTAAAGTCAGAGAATAATTGTTGTTCTGTTTACATGAATAAAACCTTCAATGGTCATACACCCAATGAAAATAGTTTATTGGATCTCGATCGTAGTGATACACACATTCATAATATTGATGCCAAAAAGCAAAGTTGATAATGATAATGCAACATATTTGTGGCACTGCCGTTTGGGTCATATCGGTGTAAAGCACATGAAGAAACTCCATAAAATATGGATTTTTGGAATCACCTAGTTATGAATCATTTGATGCTTGCGAAACTGTGCCTTATGGGCAAGATGACTAAAACTCCGTTCTTCGGAACAATGGAACAAGCTACTGACTTGTTGGAAATAATACATACCGATGTATGCGGTCCAATGAGTGTTGATGCTCGTGGCGGGTATCGTTATTTTGTGACCTTCACAAGATGATTTGAGCAGATATGAGTATATCTAAATGAAACATAAGTCTGAAACATTTGAAAAGTTCAAAGAATTTCAGAGTGAAGTGGAGAATCATCGTAACAAGAAAATAAAGTTTCTACGTTCTGATCGTGGAGGAGAATATTTGAGTTACGAGTTTGGCCTTCATATAAAACAATGTGGAATAGTTTCACAGTTCACGCCACCTGGAACACCACAACGTTATGCTGTGTCTGAACATCGTAACCGTACTTTATTGGATATTGTGCAATCTATGATGTCTCTTACTGATTTACCACTATCATTTTGGGGTTATGCATTAGAGACAGCTGATGGAGCTATGTACCTAGGGTAGGGTCATGGACCTGTCCAAACTACCCTACCCAAGGACATCTCTAGAAGAAACCACCTGTCAGTCGACCTAGAGGTGTTCCACTCGACGAACTCAAAGACACTCGACCATGAAGTTAATCACTCGACCATGAAGCCAATCACTCGACGGCCAGGAGATCTAAAGTCACTCTGCGGGTAACGGTCTGTCATTAAGTAGCCTTAATGGTCTTCATAGCACTTTATGTGGGCGTTACCAGTAACCCCCTGTCTTAATGTACTTTAAACCCTGCATAACTGAGGGCTGGAGGGGTCTGGCGAACTCTATATAAGCCACCCCCCCCTCCTCGGTGAAAAGGGTTCACACCCCTGTAAGTCACACGCATATAATCCAGTCGACCGCCTCCGGGCACCGAGACGTAGGGCTGTTACTTCCTCCGAGAAGGGCATGAACTCGTAAAACTCTTGCATGTACAACTACTCCATAGCTAGGATCTTGCCTCTCCATTAGTACCCCCCTACACTACTGTCAGACTTAGAACCACGACAGTTGGCGCCCACCGTGGGGCAGGTGTCTTAGCGACTTATTGGAGAAGTTGCAATTTTTCTGATCTCCTTCGTCATGGTTTTAGGCGGAGTTTTGGTCGAGGGTTGCGAGATCCGTCTCGGCATGCTCATGTTCATCGCCGACGACTCTGCTTGGCTTCAGGAGGCTCCGCTCGACATCGCCGCGCTCCTAGTCCGCGGAGCGACGCACTATCGCGCGTGCGTCCACGGCGTCCTCCTGCGGCAACCGTCGACCCAGTATCGGTCGGTCATTGTGTCATCCTCCCTCCCTGCTTCCCACCGGCACAAGCGCTCCGGTCGGTCGAGGCTTCAGCGGTGGGTGAGACACGCGGTGGCCCGCCAGTCGGCCACCCCCCAAGTCGCGGCAATCGAGCCCGACGAATCTCTCTACGGCCTGTTCGACCTATCGACTGGCTCCGCAGAGACTGCATCCGAGTGCGACAGCAGTGATCCAGTGGCGGAGGTTCTGATGGTGGATGGACCACGCGGTCCTCCTGGTTTTCCCGGCGACGGCGGAGGCGACCCGTCGCGTTCCCAAGAGGAGTATCACCCCGAGCCCCTCACTTCTCTACAAAAGGGAAGAGCTTCGCCGCCGGAACATGGATGCACTTCACACTCCTATCATTGGAGAAACCCCTAAGGCTCGCGCCTTAGAGGACGCGCGTTTGGCCAACTTGGCTGAGCGCACTCGACTGGAGAACCTTCAGCAAGCACTCGACGAGCGTGCGCGGCAACGGGTTCCGGACTCTAGTCGACGTCAGCTCTTCCCACCATCGACTCAGGTATATCGAACTCCAATTTAGAATTTAGCAGCTGTAGCCCGTATAGCAGAGTCAATCCAGCCTTCCTAGTCAGAGGCTGGCAGAGGTTTGATGCAGATCAAAGATTTGCTCCGGGCAGCAGGAGATCAAAATTCAGCTGTATCGCAGTCGCGGAACAGGATTCACATCTGATCCGTAGCCGCAAATATAGTTCAGTCGGCTCACAGCTCCAGATCGCCCCCGAGGCGTGAGGGGTGTGGAGACCGGAACGACCAGTACAAGAACCATGAGCAGTATGATCACCGATTCAATCGCGATGATCGGCGTCGAGTGCCCACCCCTCCCCCAAGGGGTGGATCGTACGTGCCTCAACAGCAGGATGATAGACGCCAGCACAGTGTTGGGCGAAGAATTCTAGTCGACCCCAGGGAACCAGGCTTTGATGCGAGATCCATTATTGTTCAAGGTCTGGTCGACAGGAACAGAGCTCACCAAGAGGGTAATGACAGAGATGTACCCACCAGCAGCAGAGTGCACGTCTCAGGACCAGAGTGCTTCAGTAGAGCCATCAGGGCTGCGGTGATTCCTCCCAACTTTAGGTTGGCGACTGGAGTTAGCAAGTTCACTGGTGATTCCAAGCCTGATACTTGGCTTGAGGACTACCGAGTGGCTGTTCAGATCGGCGGCGGCAATGATGAGGTGGCCATGAAGCATCTGCCTCTTATGTTGGAGGGCTCGGCCAGAGCGTGGCTGAATAAGTTAGCACCCCGCAGCATTTACACTTCGAAAGATCTTTCCCAAGTGTTTGTCAGAACATTTGAAGGAACTTGCAAGCGACCAGCAGGGCTGACAGAGCTGCAAACTTGTGTGCAGAAGCCAAATGAGACTTTGAGAGATTACATCCAGAGATGGATCACATTGCATCACACGGTAGAGAATGTATCTGATCACCAGGCAGTCTGTGCCTTCAAGGAAGGCGTTAAGTACAGAGAGCTGAACCTGAAATTCGGTCAAACCTGAGACATGTCTCTGAGTCGAATGATGGAGATAGCCACCAAATATGCCAATGGTGAAGAAGAGGATCGGCTCCGGAGTGGCAAGCACAAGTCAGTCGCCCACGAAACCGGAGGAGGAAACTCCAGTCGGAAGCAGAAGCGGAAAGCCGAGCCAGCTGCTCCTGGAGAAGCCTTGGCCGTGACTCAAGGAAAGTTCAAAGGGAAGCCCAAAGGGCCTTGGAACCCCAAGAAAGTGAAGGATAAAGAAGGGAATGACGTGATGGATTTGCCGTGCCACATCCACACGAAGAAAGATGAAGAGGGTAATTTCATTTACCCGAAGCATACCACTCGACAGTGTCGACTCTTGATACATCAGTTCCAAGGGAAACATTCCAAAGATAAGGAAAAGGAGTCAGACAAAGTTGAGGACAAGGGGGATAGTGACGAGGAATATCCTCAGGTCAATTCCACTCTGGTGATTTTTGCTGACATTGAGAGCAAAAGTCGACTGAAAGTTATAAACCGAGAGGTGAATATGGTTGCTCCGACGACACCCAATTATCTGAAGTGGTCTCAGACGGCCATCACATTCGACCAGTCTGATCACCCGACGCACATAGCCACCCCTTGGAGGGAAGCTCTGGTGGTCGACCCAGTCGTCGAAGGCACTTGACTGACTAAAGTTTTGATGGATGGCGGCAGTAGTTTGAATATACTATATGCAGAGACACTGAAAGGGATGGGCATTCCGATGTCCAGACTCAGCACAAGCAACATGAGTTTCTATGGAGTCATTCCTGGCAAGAAGGCCGCGTCACTCGGCCAGATTGCTCTTGATGTGGTTCTTGGTGATTCCAATAATTTCCGCAAAAGAAAAGTTGACATTTGAGGTTGTGGATTTCCAAAGTGCCTATCATGCTATTTTAGGCAGGCCAGCTTATGCACGTTTTATGGCTCGACCATGCTACGTGTACCTCAAATTAAAGATGCCCGGTCCCAAAGGTGTGATCATTGTTACTGGTAATCGGAAGAAGGCGGAAGAGTGCTTTCAGAAAGGCTCAAAGATCGCCGATGCTCAGATGGTGGCAGAAGAGTGGCAGGAACACCAGAGAAATGCAGACCCGAGTGATATGTTGCGAGCCAAGAAGCCCGCTACGGAATCAGCGTTTTAGTCGTCCAGTGAGACAAAGCCAGTTCACATCCACCCGACCGACCCCAACGCTTCTCCGACTAATATCTCCACAACACTCGACCCCAAATAGGAAGAAGCGCTCATCCAGTTCCTCCGTGAGAACTGGGACATCTTTGCATGGAAACCTTCTGACATGCCAGGTGTACCCAGGGGGCTGGCTGAGCACCGTCTACGAGTTGATTCAAAGGAAAAACCTGTCAAGGAACATCTGTGACGGTCCACCATCCAGAAAAGGAAGGCCATTGGCGAAGAGGTGGATCGGCTCTTAGCAGCAGAGTTTATCCGAGAGATTTACCACTTCGAGTGGCTCGCCAATGTTGTCATGGTCCCCAAGAAGGACAAGTCACTTCGCATGTGCATTGACTTTAAACATATCAATCGGGCCTGCCCGAAAGATCATTTTCCTCTCCCCCGCATCGACCAAATAGTCGACTTGACTACGGGATGTGAGAGGCTGTCTTTCTTAGACGCCTATTCCGGGTACCATCAGATCCGTCTATATGGACCCGATGAGATCAAAATAGCTTTCATCACCCATTCGGGTGCTTCTGTTATGTCACTATGCCATTCGGCCTCAAGAATGCCGGGGCCACGTTCATGAGGATGATTCAGAAGTGTTTGCTCACTCAAATCAGTCGGAATGTGGAAGCATACATGGATGATATTGTGGTCAAGTCACGGAAAGGTACCAACCTGCCGACTGACCTCGCTGAAACATTTGCCAACCTCAGGAGGTATGATATCAAGCTTAATCCATCAAAGTGCACATTCGGAGTTCCTGGCGGAAAGTTACTCGGTTTTCTCATTTCCGAACGAGGAACCGATGCAAATCCAGAGAAAGTGGGCACTATACTCCGAATGAAAAGACCTGTGCGTGTGCACGATGTTCAGAAGATTACTGGTTGCTTGGCCGCTTTAAGTCGATTCATCTCTCGTCTCGGTGAAAAGGCATTGCCTCTTTACCGACTGATGAAGAAGTCAGACAAGTTCGAGTGGACTCCTGAAGCTGATGCAGCGTTTGCAGAGCTAAAAGCCCTGCTTTCCACCCAGCCGGTGCTTGCTGCCCCGATCAGCAAAGAGCCTTTGCTGCTTTACATTGCAGCCACAGGACAAGTCGTCAGTACAGTACTTACGATCGAGCGGGAAGAATAAGGGAAAGCCTTCAAAGTTCAGCGCCCAGTATATTATATTTCTGAAGTCATGACCCCATCAAAGCAAAGATACCCTCATTATCAGAAGCTTGTATATGGGATTTATATGACCACGAAGAAAGTTGCTCACTACTTCTCTGACCATACCATTACAGTCGTCAGCGACGCCCCATTGTCAGAGATTCTGCACAACAGAGATGCAACTGGTCGAGTGGCAAAATGGGGGATTGAACTCCTTCCCCTGGATATCAGATTTGAGGCAAAGAAAGCTATCAAGTCCCAAGCAATAGCGGATTTCCTCGCCGAGTGGACTGAACAGCAACTGCCGACTCAAGTTCACTCGGAGCACTGGACCATGTTCTTTGATGGCTCTAAGATGTTGAATGGTTCCGGTGCTGGGTTAGTGTTGGTTTCCCCCCGAGGAGATAAGCTCAGATATGTACTCCAGATTCACTTTGATTCCTCCAACAACGAAGCAGAATATGAAGCACTTTTGTATGGGTTGCATATGGCCATTTCACTCCGCATCCGTCGCCTCATGGTCTACGGCGACTCGGATTTTGTGGTTAACCAAGTAATGAAGGAGTGGGACGTCAAAAGCCCAGCCATGACTAGTTACTGCAACGCAGTAAGGAAGTTGGAGAAGAAATTCGAGGGGTTAGAGCTTCATCATATACCCCGACTGAAAAATCAAGCAGCTGATGACTTGGCAAAGATAGGTTCCAAGAGAGAAGCCATTCCCAGTGGTGTGTTTTTGGAACATATCCACGCACCGTCAGTTCAAGAGGACCCTTTCACCAAAGAAGCCCCGCAGCCAAAAAGTGCCACGGATCCGACTGAAGTCGAGGTCCCAGCCGTGGTCGACCTGATCATGGAAGTTTTGGTTATCACTCCTGACTGGACAGTGCCTTACATCGCATATATCCTAAGGAAAGAGCTCCCAGAGAATGAAGAAGAGGCTCGACAGATCGTCCGTCGATCCAAGGCCTTTACTGTCATGAAGGGACAGTTGTACAGAGAAAGCGCGACTGGAGCCAGTTAGAAATGCATAACGCCGGAAGAGGGTCGAATAATTCTCAACGACATCCACTCGGGGACCTATGGCCATCATGCATCCTCGCGGACTATTGAGGCTAAAGCATACCGAGCGGGTTTTTACTGGCCCAGAGCAAATGAAATGGCGAAAGAGATAGTCGACAAGTGTGAAGGATGTCAGTTCTACTCTAATATGTCGCACAAGCCCGCCTCAACCTTGAAGACCATTCCAATCGCCTGGCCTTTCGCTGTTTGGGGGTTAGATATGGTTGGGCCACTAAGAACTGGCAGGAGTGACTTCACCCATGTACTGGTGGCAGTCGACAAGTTCACCAAGTGGATCAAAGCCAAGCCTATTAAAAATCTTGATGTCGGCACTGCCATCAGCTTCATCAGAGAATTGATATTCATATATGGAGTTCCGCATAGCATCATCACCGATAATGGGTCAAACTTTGATTCCGACCAATTCAAAGCCTTATGCGCTTCTCAAGGCACACGAGTCGACTACGCTTCAGTCACCCACCCCCAGTCGAATGGACAAGCGAAAAGAGCAAACGGCCTAATTCTCAAAGGACTGAAACCCCGGTTGATGCGTGATCTCAAGCACGCAGTAGGCGCGTGGGTCGACGAACTTCCATCAGTTCTTTGGGGATTGAGGACTACACCAAATCGGTCGACTGGGGGAACTCCATTCTTTCTGGTCTACGGAGCTGAAGCGGTTCTGCCAAGTGATCTGCTTCAGAATGCACCACGAGTCGAGCTCTACTCTGAAGTTGAAGCAGAGCAGGACAGACAGGACACAGTCGACCATCTGGAAGAAGAAAGAGAGATGGCCATGATCCGGTCGACCATCTATCAGCAAGACTTGCATCGATTCCATGCCAGAAACGTGAAGAGTTGAGCCTTCCAAGAAGGAGATTTGGTCCTCCGAGTGGACCAACAGAAGCCACACAAACTCGCCCCTACTTGGTAAGGCCCCTTCATCGTCACCAAAGTTCTCCACAATGGAGCATACCGTCTTTACAACGTTGATCGCCAGATTGATGAGCCACGAGCTTGGAATGTGGATCTGCTCCGCCCCTTTTACACTTAAGTACTCACTCGGATGAGATGTAATAAAAATACTCCTGTAGTTTATTTATCAAAGACAAAAGTGTTATAATTTTCCCATTAATTGTTGCTTCTTTTAAATCCCCTAGGGGGTGGCTTAGCTGTGAATCCGTTTTTCCTAAGTTTGTAAAAAAATTCCTACCGAGTGACGAGCAAGCCTCTCACTCGGAGACTTAGTTGCGAATCTGTTTCGCCTAAGTGTTTGAAATCCTACGGAGTGGAGAGCAAACCTCCCACTCGGGGGCTTAGCTGCGAATCCGTTTCGCCTAAGTGTTTGAAATCCTACCGAGTGGAGAGCAAACCTCCCACTCGGGGGCTTAGCTGCGAATCCGTTTCGCCTAAGTGTTTGAAATCCTACCGAGTGGAGAGCAAACCTCCCACTCGGGGGCTTAGCTGCGAATCCGTTTCGCCTAAGTGTTTGAAATCCTACCGAGTGGAGAACAAATCTCCCACTCAGGGGCTTAGCTGCAGTCCAGTGCTCGCCTAAGTGTTTGAAATCCTACCGAGTGGAGAGCAAACCTCCCACTCAGGGGCTTAGCTGCAGTCCAGTACTCGCCTAAGTATGAAATTCATTCCGATCCGCAAGGACAACGAGGTGCAGGTCAACTGCTACCTTCTCCTTCGGGTTACGGCACAAATACAATGAGAAGTAATAAAAATCCTACCGAGTGGAGAGCAAACCTCCCACTCGGGGGCTTAGCTGCGGTCCAGTACTCGCCTAAGTATTTGAAATCTTACTGAGTGGTGAGTCTGCCTCTCACTCGGAGGCTTAGCTGCAGTCTAGTACTCGCCTAAGTGTTTAAAAATCCTACCGAGTGGAGAGCAAACCTCCCACTCGGGGGCTTAGCTGCAGTCCAGTACTAGCCTAAGTATTTGAAATCCTACCGAGTGGTGAGTCCGCCTCTCACTCGGGGGCTTAGCTGCAGTCCAGTACTCGCCTAAGTGTTCAAAATCCTACCGAGTGGTGAGTCTGCCTCTCACTCGGGGGCTTAGCTGTAGTCCAGTACTCGTCTAAGTGTTCGAAATCCTACCGAGTGGTGAGTCTGCCTCCCACTCGGAGGCTTAGCTGCAGTCCAGCACTCGCCTAAGTACGAAATTCGTTCCGACCCGCAAGGACGACGAGGTGCAAGTCGACTGCTACCTTCTCCTTCGAGCTACGGCACAAATACAACATGCGCTCTGCAAGGACGACGAGGTGCAGGTCGACTGCTACCTTATCCTTCGAGCTTCGGCACAAAAACAATGTGCTCTTCATCCTGGCCCGCAAGGACGCAAGTCGACTGCAATCTGTGCTCCAACCTGCAAGAGTACATCCCAACCACAAAAATATACTCCAAGTGGAGAGAAAGGCCCGCTCGAAGACAAATGAAAACATATTCAACGGCAAACCCAAGTTCAGATAGCATCCTACAGATCCAGAAGTGCTCAAGCATCGAGCCTATTAAAGTTTATCGGTTACAAAAAACCACTCGGCATTCCGAGGCAAATTTAAGGCATCAAGCATAGAAGTTTTTTACTCCTCCGGTGGAGGACTGGAAGGCGCAACAAACTCGTCCAGGTCGATTCCATCAGCAATCCGAGTGGCAGCAGCAATAAAGGTCTCCATGAAGGATCAGAAGTCATGCTTCTTGGTATTGGCCACCTTGAGGGACGCCAACTTGTCCTCTCGTGCATCCTTGCAATGAACACGGACCAGAGACAGAGCGACATTAGCGCCACACCGGGCAGAAGATTTTTTCCATTCCTGCACTCGACCTGGAACTTAATTCAGTCGAGCCATTAGGGACTCGAGGTCATTCTGAAGCGTTTCTCCCGACTAGAGTGTCGTGTCGATCCGTGACACAGCAACCTTCAGTCGAGCAAGGTAGTCGACAACACCAGCAACGCGAGACTCCAGTCGGAGCACATTCATAGCAGCTTCATCCTTCACAGGAGAGTTAATGGGGTCCAGGCTCGTCTCCACTCGACTGGTTTCTTCCTCAAAGTTCTGGCAGAATTCTGTAAACAAAATTCGGAGTTAAGCCAGCAATTTTATGATGAGTCGTCAATAACGAGTCAGTCAGATAAGGGGATTACCTTCAAGAGTGAGGAATAACTTTTTGGCGAGCCCTCCCAGATAAGCCTCCGGATCGTTCTTCTTTCCTGCCAGTTCACTAGCCTTGTCGCTCAGAGCAATCTTGTCATTCTTCATTCGGATGGCCTCCTTGTTGGGCGCGTCAAGGGCAGCTTTCAGATTGGCGTTCTCCTCTTCGAGTTTACCGACAGAAGTCAACTTTTCCTCCGCAGCTTCCTCTTGTCTGAAGCCGCTTTCTGCGCCTTGGCGAGTTCAAGATCCTTCTTCTTCAGAGCCTCCTTCAGTTTCTCTACAAAATGACAATGAGATCAGAATCAAGAATGGACAAAAAATAAAGACAGCTGTCAAGATTCTCACCAAACATACCTTTCGCTTCCTCCTTCGCCTTAGTGAAGTTCTCCTGGACAAGCTTCAAGTCAAGTTCGAGCTGGATATGTTTGTTCTCCAACTCAGTATAACGAGCCACAAGCTCGCAAGATTTCTGCAAAGAGTCAGTCGACGGATATCAAAGAGAGGTTACTTCCGAGTAACTAAG
This sequence comes from Triticum aestivum, assembly GCF_018294505.1. NCBI lineage: Eukaryota > Viridiplantae > Streptophyta > Magnoliopsida > Poales > Poaceae > Triticum > Triticum aestivum. The sequence continues at coordinate 543,589,334 of NC_057804.1, read as the reverse complement.
AGAAAAACCGTAGCATTTCTAAGACTACAGTCGAATCAAAATATTCAACAGTAGTCTCGGGGACTACACCCAGTGGGTGCACTCAGCGTGCCCCCATTAGTTTTATCGACTTGATCCGATCAGTCGACCAAAAGGAACAAAGAGATTGCGGTTCCAAAACCATAGCTAGCTACCAGCAGTCAGTCATGATCTCATCACGATCTACTAAAAAAATAGGATCTTCAGACTACAGTCGACTGCCAGCAGTCTACCGTAGTCTCGGGGACTACACCCAGTGGGTGCACTCAGCGTGCCCCCACCGGTTCCAAGATTCCGTTCGACATGGTCTGACCAGACCGACCATCAAAGTTGGAATGAGGAAATTCAAAATACACAGACCACGGTCGACTGCCAGCAGTCGACCATAGTCTCGGGGACTACGACCAGTGGGTGCACTCAGCGTGCCCCCACCAGTTCAAAAAGTTCAAAAAATTAGTCGATGCACCCAGTGGGTGTACCGATTCAAAGATCTTCGGAAAGGAAATCTTCAGATTGCATATCCTAACAGAACAAGCGGTGATCAACTAACCTGGACATTGCTTTGAAGAGCTGAGCTGGCATCATAAGCTGCCTAGCTGGCGTCTTGGATCGCCTTCACCTGTTCCATCATGACCCCTGCTTGGCGTATAGCTTCCTTAGCAGCACCTGCTTGGTCCTCTAGGAAGTAGTGTGTGGCCAAAAGGGAAGGCGGATCAGCACTCAACAACGAAGGGCGAGCACTCGTCAGCGGCACGACAAAAGACACGGTAGCCCAAGTGACGTTGCCTCCCTCCGAAACCAGCGTCTCAGGTGCTGATACAACCTGAGCAGCCTTTCCAGCAGGCGCCTTCTTGTTCCTCCTCTGCCTTAGTGGCTCCTCATCGTCGTCATCAGGGAGATCAATGACATGAGGTGGAGCTACGAGAAGGATTCAAAGTTAAAAATGAAGACCCAATCGATCGAAAGCAAAACGACAAAGACCATACCAAGGTTGGAGGTGGCAACATCTTCCATTTCTTGATCCTCGTTCCTGACTGAGGTCTCGAAGGTAGCATCATTGCAGATTCCAGAAATCAGTCGGTTAGCCAACGAGTCGACCAAGAGTTTATTCATGCCAAACGAGAAAACACAAGTTCTGCTATTTACCCGGAAATAGTGGGAATCACCATCTTCATCTTCGGCAGGGCCTTCGTCGGCTTTGATGATGTCGCTCGAGGTTGCTTTGATGCTTTCTCAGTTGGCGCTGGAGAGGTCGTCCAAGGGCGTTTTGTCGACTGCCCAACGGGCACAGTTGCTTTACCACGCTCGACTGTAGGGTCATGGGTGAGCTTGAATCGCCTTTCAGTATGGGGAGGGTCGACTTCCTCCTCCTCCTCACCAGTACCGTCGTCTTCTTCATCCTCCTCACCATCAGATTGCCACTCCTCCTGACTTTCACCTCCACTCCCCTCCTCCTCCTCGATCTGTTCTTGCGCCCCATTGGGCATCGAGTACATCTCGATAGTTACTTGGAAGACAACAAACAAGACAAAAGTCAGTCGACCGAACTCTAGCAAAGCAGAATGAAAGAAGTAGGATCACAGTCGGAAAAACATAATCGGACCTTGTCTGGCTCGTATGATTGGTCGAGTGGAGGGATCCTCCTGGCTCCTCGGGGGTTGTCCTTGTTCCCTGTGATGGCAGTCATCCACCTCTCCAGTGTGGCATCCCCGACCTCCTCCGGGTGGACCCGAGTGGTGTCTTCAGTACCAGAATACATTCACATCGGATGGTCTCTATACTGAAGCGGTTGAATGCGTCGGCGAAGGAAAACCTCCAGAAGATCCATGCCAGTCACCCCGTCACGGATAAGTTGGACTACACGCTTGACCAGCACCTTAACCTGAGCCTTCTCCTCCGGGACCACCTTCAGAGAGGATGGCTCGCTCACTCGATCCATGGAGAAAGGAGGGAGTTAAGTCGACTGCCCTGGCGTCGGCTGGTCTTGGCAGTAGAACCAGGTCGACTGCCACCCTCGGACCGACTCAGGAAGGACCATGGCTGGAAAGGCACTTTTACCCCTCATTTGTACTCCAAGACCCCCACACATCTGGATCACTTGGGTTCTCTCGTCACTCGGATTAGCCTTTTCACCGTTTGGGAGCGACAGGTGAAGATGTGTTTGAAAAGGCCCCAATGCGGCCAGCAACCCAAGAAATTCTCACACAAAGATACGAAGGCAGCGAGACACACGATGGAGTTGGGTGTGAAGTGGTGGAGTTGTGCCCCAAAGAAGTTCAGAAACCCCCAAAAGAAAGGGTGGGGCGGCAAAGAAAACCCGCGGTCAACGTGAGTGGCTAGGAGAACACACTCACCCTCCTGAGGTTGCAGATGCCACTCCTTCCCCGGGAGCCTCGCCGATCCATGAGGGATCAGTCCCTCATCGGCCAGGTCGTCAAGATCCTTCTGGAGAATGGTCGAGCGGATCCAGTTGCCCTGGATCCAGCCCTGCGGCAGACCGGCCCGCGACGAGGATCCGCCCCGACTGGTCGGTCTTCCCTTCGCCTTCGTCGTCGCCTTCTTCGCCCGCTCCAAAGCCGCCGTCTTCTCCTTCACCATTGTCGCTGGCGAAGCATGCACGAAGTAGCGGCGCTAGAGCAGAGGCGAGCGCGGCGGAGAAATCTGGAGAAGAGAGGGGGGAATGAAGGCGCACTGTTCAAAAACCCTCGTCCGGCGCTTTATATAAGGCTGCTTCCGAGTGGCTGCCATGTAGGCCCGGGCGATCCTGTCAAATCCCGCAACAGTCACGCGCGTGATACGTGGCGAAAAAGGTGGCACGGAGATTGAGGCGTCCCTGCCTTATCCCTCCGATTGCTGCGGCCTCGCCCCGTCCCACGCGCTTCCCAAAATTTGAATCCCATGAAATCCACGGGCTGCAGAACAACTCGTCAGGCGGAAGATCTCCTCCGCTCCGCCACTCAGAGCTCTCCAAGCGAAAACTTCACTCGACAGATATAAAGAATGGATCAAGGCGACTAAGAAATAAGTTGATTCCGTTACCTAAAGTTCATTGATCCAAGGCAAGACATACTCATAGCACGAAAAATGGGTCGGAAGAATTCCCAACTCCTTCCCCACTCAAACCTCGATCCATTCGGGGGCTAATGATGGAGCTATGTACCTAGGGTAGGGTCATGGACCTGTCCAAACTACCCTACCCAAGGACATCTCTAGAAGAAACCACTTGTCAGTCGACCTAGAGGTGTTCGACTCGACGAAATCGAAGACACTCGACCATGAAGCTAATCACTCGACCATGAAGCCAATCACTCGATGGTCAAGAGATCTAAAGTCACTCTACGGGTAACGGTCTGTCATTAAGTAGCCTTAATGGTCTTCATAGCACTTTATGTGGGCGTTACCAGTAACCCACTGTCTTAATGTACTTTAAATCCTGCATAACTGAGGGCTGGAGGGGTCTGGCGAACTCTATATAAGCCACCCCCCTCCTCAGTGAAAAGGGTTCGCACCCCTGTAACTCACACACATATAATCCAGTCGACCGCCTCCGGGCACCGAGACATAGGGCTGTTACTTCCTCCGAGAAGGGCCTGAACTCGTAAAACTCTTGCGTGTACAACTACTCCATAGCTAGGATCTTGCCTCTCCATTAGTACCCCCATACACTACTGTCAGACTTAGAACCACGACAACAGCTGCATTCACTTTAAAAGGGCACCATCAAAATCCGTTGAGACGACGGCTTATGAACTGCGGTTTGGCAAGAAACCAAAGTTGTCGTTTCTTAAAGTTTGGGGCTGCGATGCTTATGTGAAAAAGTTTCAACCTGATAAGCTCGAACCTAAATCGGAGAAGTGTGTCTTCATAGAATACCCAAAAGTAACTATTCGGTACACCTTCTAATCACAGATCCAAAGGCAAAATATTCGTTGCTAAGAATGGATCCTTTCTAGAGAAGGAGTTTCTCTCGAAAGAAGTGAGTGGGAGGAAAGTAGAACTTGATGAGGTAACTGTACCTGCTCCCTTATTGGAAAGTAGTTTATCACAGAAATCAGTTCCAGTGATTCCTACACCAATTAGTGAGGAAGCTAATGATGATGATCATGAAACTTCAGATCAAGTTACTACATAACCTCGTAGGTTTTCCAGAGTACATTCTGCACCAGTGTGGTACGATAATCCTATTTTGGAAGTCATGTTACTAGACCATGATAAACCTACGAACTATGAGGAAGCGATGATGAGCCCAGATTCCGTGAAATGGCTTGAAGCCATGAAATCTGAGATAAGATCCATGTATGAGAACAAAGTGTGGACTTTGGTGGACTTGGCCGATGATCGACAAGCCATAGAAAATAAATGGATCTTCAAGAGGAAGACAGACGCTGATAGTAGTGTTACTATCTACAAAGCTCGACTTGTCGCAAAAAGTTTTTTTCAACAAGCTCAAGGTGTTGAATACAATGAGATTTTCTCACTCGTATCGATGCTTAAAGTCTGTCCGAATCATGTTAGCAATTGCCACATTTTATGAAATCTGGCAAATGGATGTCAAAATTGCATTCCTTAATGGATTTATTAAAGAAGAGTTGTATATGATGCAACCAAAAAGTTTTGTCAATCCTAAAGGTGCTAACAAATTGTGCAAGCTCCAGCGATCCATCTATGGACTGGTGCAAGCATCTCGGAGTTGGAATATATGCTTTGATGAATTGATCAAAGCATATGGTTTTATACAGACTTTTTGAAAGGCCTGTATTTACAAGAAAGTGAGTGGGAGCACTACAGACTGTGATAAGAATGTGTGAATAACATATTGTTCATCGGAAATGATGTAGAATTTTTCTAGAAAGCATAAAGGAGTATTTGAAAGGAGTTTTTCAAAGAAAGACCTCAGTAAAACTGCTTACACATTGAGCATCAAGATCTATAGAGATAGATCAAGACGCTTGATAAGATTTTCAATGAGTACATACCTTGACAAGATTTTGAAGTAGTTCAAAATGGAACATTCAAAGAAAGAGTTCTTGCCTATGTTGCAAAGGTATGAAATTGAGCAAGACCCAAATCCCGACCACGGCAGAAAATAGAAAGAGAATGAAAGTCATTCCCTATGCATCAGTCATAGGTTCTATAAAAGTATGCCATGCTATGGACCAGACCTATCGTATACCTTGCTATGAATTTGGCAAAAGGAATACAATTTTGATCTAATAGTCGATCACTGAACAGCGGTCAAGAATATCCTTAGTGAGGACTAAGGAGATGTTTCTCGATTATGGAGGTGATAAAAGAGTTCGTCGTAAAAGTTACATCGGTGCAAACTTTTACACTGATCCAGATGACTCTAAGTCTCAATCTGGATACATATTGAAAGTGGGAGCAATTAGCTAGAGTAGCTCCGTGCAGAGCATTGTAGACATAGAATATTTGCAAAATACATACGGCTCTGAATGTGACAGACCCGTTGACTAAACTTCTCTCATGAGAAAAACATGATCATACCTTAGTACTCTTTGGGTGTATACCACATAGCGATGTGAACTAGATTATTGATTCTAGTAAACCCTTTGGGTGTTGGTCACATGACGATGTGAACTAATGGTGTTAATCATATACATATATGAATATTGGTGTTAAATCACATGGTGATGTGAACTGGATTATTGACTCTAGTGCAAGTGGGAGACTGAAGGAAATATGCCCTAGAGGCAATAATAAAGTTATTATTTATTTCCTTATAGCATGATAAATGTTAATTATTCATGCTAGAATTGTATTAGCCAGAAACATAATACATGTGTGAATACATAGACAAACATAGTGTCACTAGTATGCCTCTACTTGACTAACTCGTTTATCAAAGATGGTTATGTTTCCTAGCCATGGACAAAAGAGTTGTCATTTGATTAATGGGATCACATCATTAGGAGAATGATGTGATTGACTTGACCCAATCCGTTAGCTTAGCACTTGATCGTTTAGTATGTTGCTACTGCTTTCTTCATGACTTATACATGTTCCTGTGACTATGAGATTATGCAACTCCCGTTTACCAGAGGAACACTTTGTGTGCTACCAAACGTCACAACGTAACTGGGTGATTATAAAGGTGCTCTACAGGTGTCTCCAAAGGTACTTGTTGGGTTGGCGTATTTCGAGATTATGATTTGTCACTCCGATTGTCGGAGAGGTATCTCTGGGCCCACTCGGTAATGCACATCACTATAAGCCTTGCAAGCATTGCAACTAATTAGTTAGTTGCGGGATGATGTATTACAGAACGAGTAAAGAGACTTGCCGGTAATGAGATTGAACTAGGTATTGAGATAGCGACGATCGAATCTCGGGCAAGTAACATACCGATGACAAAGGGAACAACGTATGTTGTTATGCGGTTTGACTGATAAAGATCTTCGTAGAATATGTGGGAGCCAATATGAGCATCCAGGTTTCGCTATTGGTTATTGACCGGAAACGTGTTTCGGTCATGTCTACATTGTTCTCGAACCCGTAGGGTCCGCACGCTTAAAGTTTTGATGACAGTTATATTATGAGTTTATGTGTTTTGATGTACCGAAGGAGTTCGGAGTCCCGGATGAGATCGGGGACATGACGACGAGTCTCTAAATGGTCGAGACGTAAAGATTGATATATTGGACGACTATATTCGGACTTCAGAAAGGTTCCGAGTGATTCGGGTATTTTTCGGAGTACCGGAGAGTTACGGGAATTCGCCGGGGAGTATATGGGCCTTATTGGGCCATACGGGAATAGAGGAGAGAGGTCGAAAGGAAGGAGGCGTGCAGCCCCCCTCTGGTCCGAATTGGACAAGGGGTGCAGCCCCTTTTTCCTTCCTCCTCTCCCCCTCTTTCCCCCCTTCTCCTACTCCAACAAGGAAGGAGGGAGTCCTACTCCTGGTGGGAGTAGGACTCCCCTTGGTGCGCCCCCTGCTAGGCCGGCCGCCCCCTCCCCCCTTGCTCCTTTATATACGGGGGCAGGGGGGCACCTCTAGACATAACAACAATTGATCCCTTGGATCTCTTAGCCGTGTGTGGTGCCCCCCTCCACCATATTCCACCTCGATAATATCGTAGCGGTGCTTAGGCGAAGCCCTGCGTTGGTAGAACATCATCATCGTCACCACGCCGTCATGCTGACGGAACTCTCCCTCGACACTCGGCTGGATCGGAGTTCGAGGGACGTCATCGAGCTGAACGTGTGCAAGAACTCGGAGGTGTCGTGCGTTCGGTGCTTGATCGGTCGGTCGTGAAGACGTACGACTACATCAACCGCGTTGGTCTAACGCTTCCGCTTTCGGTCTACGAGGGTACGTGGACACACTCTCCCCTCTCGTTGCTATGCATCACTATGATCTTGCGTGTGCGTAGGTAAATTTTTGAAATTACTACGTTCCCCGCCATTTTTCCCTTTGAGATTTCGTTGTTATCGAATTGAATACTTTTATGGATTTGAGAACACTTGATATATGTCTTGCAATTGAATAATCGTGGTGAAAATGGGGTTTCGTATTGATTCACTTGATATATGTTTTGGCACTCAACTCGCGGATTCCCGGGGTGACATTGGGGTAATCTATGCATAGGGGTTGATGCACATTCTTGTCTTTGTTTCTCCGGTAGAAATCTTGGGGCACTCTTTTAAGTTCTTTGTGTTGGATTGAGTATTATGAATATGAATTTGCTTTGGTGTTATTTTAGTACGAACTCTAGGATAGATCGAACGGAAAGAATAGCTTTGTGTTATTTGAGTACGAACTCTTGAATAGATCGAACGGAAAGAATAGCTTTGAGGTGGTTTCGTACCCTACAAACAATTTATTCTTATGTTCTCCGCTAGATAGGAACTTTGGAGTGATTCTTCATCACACATTGAGGATGGTTATATGATCCAATTATGTTAGCACTGTTGAGAGATTGCACTAGCGAAAGTACGGACCCTAGGCCTTGTTTTCAAGCATTGCAATACCTTTTTTGTGCCCATTTACTATATGCTACCTTGATGTTTTTATTTATTCGGATTATTAAAAAAAAAAATTACCATCCATATTACACTTTTATCACCATCTCTTCGCCGAACTAGTACACCTATACAATTTGCCATTGTATTGGGTGTGTTGGGGACACAAGAGATTTTTTGTATTTGGTTGCAGGGTTGCTTGAGAGAGACTATCTTCATCCTATGCCTCCCACGGATTGATAAACCTTAGGTCATCCACTTGAGGAAAAATTGCTACTGTCCTACAAAACTCTGCGCTTAGAGGCCCAACACGTGTCTACAAGAATAAAAGTCGCGTAGTAGATATCAACCAGAAGGAACCCAATGGCCCTAAGCTGCACCTGGGGGTGCCCCGAGGGGGTTGTGCCCACCTCGGTGGCCTCCCACACCCCCTCTTTGCACTATAAATTCCAAAATATTCTGAAACCCTTCGGGGTAGCCCTAGATCAGAAGTTCCGCCGCCGCAAGGCCTCTGTATCCATGAGATCTATTCTAGACCCCGTTCCGGCACCCTGCCGGAGGGGGGAATCATCACTGGTGGCCATCTTCATCATCCCGGCGGCCATCTTCATCATCCTGTCTGTTAGATATGACCTTTGATGCAATCTTGTACAAAATGTTGCAGAGAGAGAGATAGGCCTGAACTGAGACAGAAGTGTAGGATTTTTTACCTTTGGTATTAGCACAAAAATAGTCTCATTGATACACTCTGCTAATTCCGTACCTTGAATAACTCGTAATACTGCCTTTGTTACCTCTTCACCGCAGACATCCCAATGTTGTACGCTGAAAGAAGTGTGCTGGAAAACCGTCAGGCCCTGACGCCTTTGTCGGAAACATCTGAAAAAGCGCCGTTTTGACCTTGTCCGCTTTGTAATCGGCATTCAGGAGATTATTCATCTCCGGTGTGACTTTGCGTGGGACTGAATCAAGCACCCGTTCCATGTTATGCACCCCTTCTGATGTGTATAGGTTGGTGTAAAAACTTGTGGCCAATTCCTCCATCTCCCCTACATTCTCTGTCAACCTTCCATCGGGCATCTGCAATGTTTTGATTTGATTTTTCTTTTTGCGTCTGCTTGCTCGAAGGTGGAAAAAGTATGTACTTTTATCTCCGTGCGCTAACCACTCTACCCGAGCTCGTTGACGCTATAATATTTCTTCCCTATTGTATAGCTTGACAAGTCTATCACAGATCTTTCCTTCTGCATGTGAGAGGCAATGGCATGCAGAGAAGCATTGGCTCTAGCAGAGGACTTGATGATCCAAAACTTCATAATCGCTTCAGACTCAAAACAGGCAGTGAACAACATTAAGAGAGGAACTAGTAGCAATTACGGTTGTATCATTAGTGAAATTAAGCACCAAGCTAGTTTAGTTAATTGCAAAATTACTTTTGAAGGTCGCGCATCAAATACTGATGCAGATAGCTTAGCTAAGTTTTCAAACACTCTTGATCAGGGGCGACACCTTTGGCTGATTCATCCCCATGATCCTTTTTGTATACCACTTCAAATGGTCTATGATCAATAAAGCTTAGCTATACCCCTAAAAAATCAAGAAAAAAATTGTTCATTTTCTTCCTGAAGTATATCTGTTTTAACACAGCATGAATGCAAATGCTCACATACGCACATACACTTTCACTGAACGCACGCAAGCGCACCCTATCCCTATGAGTACCTTCGACATACTGAGCCTGCACAATCAACCCCTATGAGCACAATCTACTCCTATGAGCACCTTCAAGATAGTGAGCCTGCACATTTTAAGATTAACAAAGTCACCACATTCATCTCTTAGTTGACGAAAGCGACGAAAGCATCTCCCAATGAACACAACATCACCGGAAAGTCTGAAATAAATTTAGAAAAATGCGAGCACAAATGTCAAGTTTAGGACTTAAACCTGATGGGCTAGTTCCATCACAAGGAACCAAATCATCTGACATCTATGCTCAGTTCGAAAAAAAGGAAAATACAATGTATTTTTTACAACTAGAAAAAAAGGGAATTATCAGGCATTTCTCAAAAACAAAGAATTATCAGGTATACAGATATTTTTCTTGTGGAAGAGGCATACAAGTTACAAGTTGCAAGAACTGTTGGAAGTAATGCCAGTTCATGACTCAACTAATAAGTTAAAAAAGAAGTTCATGACTCGACTAACAGCATTTACATTTCCACAGATAATAAATCGGTAGATTTGCATAAGAGTAGACGCTATCAACAACTCTACTACTAGCTAGCCTAGTTGAACATATCCCAAAACTCCAGCGAACACTGCCGCCACGTAGGATCGTGTAGATTCTTCGGCCAAGCAGCTCATGTTTTCTTCAAAGCAAAGGCATGCCTGTCGAACTTGACCACCCAGGCCCCTATTTGACATCTATGACAGCGGAATCGCGGGCCTTTTCAGGCGCGGAGTAGCCGTGCCTTGCACCACAGGAGGTACGACATATAAGTTATTGATCCGTCCACACCACTGTCGAAAATGGAGCCCATGAACTCAGGCGTGCACTCTACTAGCTGTTGCCATCTAGTGCCTTGATGTCAGCTTCTTTGAGTTCAACCATCTTCCCAATTCTGTACATGTAACATCCAACAAAGGGTTAACATCCAGTGTTCTATTGCCGGCCTCATTGTGAACATGAAGAGTTTGTCAAACACAAAAAAAGAGTTGACTGTCAAATTAGTTTTACTTGTTGGGCACAATAAAAACTCATGTCCCTAGACGATGATTTATCAGTTGAACCAATTAACTCCACTGAACTGATTTTGGTGGTACTACAGCTGTACTGCTGGCATGCCAGATTTGACACACATGATTCCTTTTGTTACACGAGCCTTTCCAAGTTGATCTTTCTAAAAGAATATATCTCTTGGAGTATTTGATTTTACCATTTGCACCAGCTGCCATGCTGTTTCAGATGTTTTGAAAGGTGCAAAAAAAGAAAGACTTGAAAAAACCTTATGAAACTCTGCAAAAAAGGAAGTATATGCCGAACATGTACTGATGTGCTAAACAACATTACCCCAGGTCCGATGGGAGGCGGAACCTGCCTATCCGAACACGTTTCAAAGCATAGACCTGTCAAAAACAGGGATAAAAATTAGCTGCTTTCACAACAGTTATACACCACAAATAAGCATAATTGCGGGGCTGCTACACACTTTTCCTCTAATTAATTGACTTTTGTATGGTTTTCCGGCCTGTTTTCCATTACAAACAGGGTCAACTGTCTTCTACAGCAGTGCATCAAAAAGATGATAAAACAAGATCTGGCTGTCAAGATGTGGGCTACTATAACACAGCCGTCTGTTATCTTTTGTTGCTATGTGATAAATCCCATACTTCTATCCTTGCATTGCTTAGCTCTTAAGCCATCTGATCAGGGGTAATAGCCATAAAAGGGAACACGGCCTATTGGATTTGAGTCGAATGAAGCAAAGACGAATTAAGAGAAGTCTCCTAGACCCTAAAGCGCTGCTGTGGACAACCACTCGTTCCTTTGACTAGCTATTCTAGATTTATTCCTGCTACAGTATGTGCCCTCCTTCACAGATGCTGTTCAACCTCAAGGCCTTGCCATCCTAGCGCAAGCTGACAGATGTTACTCTCCCAGAGGTCGCACTTATTGTAGAACAAGAAATACTAAGATATGTACCAGCAAAATACAAATAAAACTTTGATAATGATATATTTATCACGCAAAACAACCTTTAGTCCTGCATTCTGCACAAGTTCACGAACTTCGTGGTTTCTTCCTTCATGAACCTGCCAGAAAGAGAACTCGACAATATCAATGCCAGTGAGTAGATTAACTAAATATGATGCCTTTGAATTTATGTAAAATTTCTTTAGTCAAGCATATGTGCAAGTGACAGGCTAATTGATAGAATGCACTGGATTTGCACAATCAAGCTGGCACAAACATACAAGGACTGAGCAATATTGCTAGGATATATCATTTGCTGTACTGAACAAATCAGAATGCCTACATTATACTCCCTCTGTAAAGAAATATAAGAGCGTTTAGATCACTACGTTTAGATCACTACTTTAGTGATCTAAACACTCTTATATTTCTTTACAGAGGGAGTACATAGTTTTGTACCATATGCAGAAGTTAGAAAACAGGCATCAAATACAATAGAATGGAGCATGTATAAAGGACAATTACCACTATTTTAAGTCGTGTCCTTTTTGTGTCAGCTTGGGCATCCAGTGGTTCTACTAAATCAGGTACAACCTTAACACCATCAATTACTGTTCCTCCGCTGATAGCTACAAGGTGTTTCTTGTGCACTGCTCCATCTATAGTTACTACATATCTGCAATATTGAACAAATGCAAATTATATTTTGTTTTTCGTGTATTTTTCATTGTCCATTTACCATGTTTGAGCACATTTATATGAGCAGTTTCCTAGAGAAGAATATTTTAGTTTAAAACTAGTGTCATTTCAATGGAACTTCTCCACATTTACTGCACATGAATAATGATATCGACCTGAGGGTAGTACCAAAACAACATCCTAATTTGTCTGCCAGGAAATTTTGCAGTACTACAGTCTACAAACGATACAGAGGAGGCCAAACTTACTCCTTTGTTATGTTTGAAGAAGGGTGCGAGACTTTCTGGGCAAATTCACCTGAAAGGAGAGCAGCTTACTTTAGGCCTTGGATGGCTAAACTGCTGATTCCTAAGTATTGTCTAGCAAGTATGACAAAATTACCATCATTTGTAACTATTATCAAACCAGTTGTGGCAACATCAAGACGACCCACAGTAAACAAGCGGGGTTTTGGTACTCCTGGCTGAAGTTTGTTCTGCACATGTTGATAGATTGTTATATTTAGGCAGAAGGTGAAGCACACCAAGAATATGATGAAGTTTCATTAGGAACAGTGTAATGTCTATTGTATGAAAAGCCCTATTATAGAACATACCCATCCTTTCAAATAGTCATCCAATAAGGAGATAACAGACTTCTCTTCACCAGACGAGCAAATATACCTGTGGGACATCAGAAAGACATCGGAAATAACATTTAGGGATATCACACAGCTGGACGAATGGCACCTTTTCTATTGTATTAAAAAATACACTGCTAGAATACAAAAGGAAACTTTCTACAGACGTGCAGACTGCAACAATATGGAAGAAAAGATACAGACCCTTTTGGCTTGTTCACAGCAAAATAGAGCTTTGGAGGCAGCTTCTTGGAAATGCGGTTGCCATTAACATAGATAGAATCCTTCGAGATGTCGACTTTGGTCTACAAAAGAAGAACTGATTATGATCAGGATGCAGACAAAATGAACACATTTCAAATTCCATACAGTGCTACAATGCCAGAATCTAGCTAAACGAAACCAGCTATTTTTTCGCCGCAACTAGACAACTGGATTGAGACTGACATTACATAAATGCGGACATGAGCTAAAATATTTGCAGACATGAACTAGCTCCTCCTCGCTCTCAGAGCTTCAGGCTGAAATTTCATACCTGGGGAGCAGTGCAGACAGAACCATTGACAGTCACCTTCCCTTGGAAGATGAGCTCCTCGCTGGTCCTTCTTGAGGCCACTAGGAAGAGCCACCGAGTCAGGATCAAGACAGACATATAATGCTGGTCCGATTCAATTCAGTTAAGCACGCTTATGTAAAACCCTGCAGGATAGGACGACACAACTACCTCCTGCGGCGGCGAGGACCTTGGCGAGGCGCTGCGGCTCGTGCTCCTTGATGTTCTCGTTGTAGAACCGCCTGGCCGCCTTGGAGAACTTGGGCGGCGCGGTCGGGGCGGCCTTCTTCTCCTTGACCCTAACGCTGGCGACAGGGACGTCGGCGGCGGGGCCCTGCTTCTGGCCCCTCTTGGCGGCCCTCTTGGCCTCCGCCTCCGCCGCGGCGACGGCCTGGATGACGTCCGGCGGCGGAGAGGTGTGGAGGGATGGCTTTCCGTCGGCCCCGCGGGCGATCCACGGGACCAGCGGCTGCGCGGACGGGCCGCCGGGCGAGGCTTTGGACGGGGCGGGCGCGGGCTCCGCGAAGGTGATGTTGAAGTCCGAGGTGGAGGAGGCCGAGGAGGCGCGGAGGAGAAGGAGCGGCGGGACGAGGCGGCCGCAGCGGAGGACGCTGGCCGGGCGGCTGAGGAATGGGTGGATGGAGATGGCCACGGCGGCCGCGAGGGCCATGGCGGGTGAGCGTGGGGAGGAGGGGTTATCGGATATCCCCGCGCTCGCGCTGCTGGGCCGGGAAAGCGGGACAGCGAGACGGTGCTGCGTTTTATTATCGTGTAAGCAGCGAGGCGGTGTGTTAATTTTTCAAAATTTGTGGAAAGGCAAATTATATGTTTTTTACGGCACAGTACAAACGCGGACGCCCACATGTATGCACATACACTTATCCTTATAAATACACACACATATGAAGACCATGTCTCTATAGACACCTCTGAGAGAATAAGCCGGCACAACGTCTTAAGATTGACGAATTCGCCCCAAGCACCTCGCAGCTGACGAGAACGTCTTTTTCCACTGAACAAACATCACCGAAAAATATGTATTAAACTCAAAAAGATACGAGCACCGGCACCAAATGTAGGACTGAAACACTGATGGGATGCCTCCACCACAAGGAATCTACACTTAGTTCACATCACACTATATGTTTTGAGGGTGAAATGTTGAAGACATGCAAAGTATGGTTTGTTTGTTTGGAGGATAATGTACTGAAAACATGCAAATATTCAAGCTACGACTCATTCATTTCAGGGTATAAAAAACAAATTCACCAACTGTAGTGTGTTGTATTATGTAATTGCCAGAAAATCTTATAGGCAATGTGCCACAAAATTATGTCTGAGACAACTATTATCACGCTATTGCATTTTGAGAAACCAAAGTATAAGCCTTGGATCTTTGTAAGAATATTACTTCTTGTTGAGGTGTTTCATGTGTAAACATGAGTATCATGATTTAGAGCTCAGGTAGTCATCCTCCACCACATCACTAAGATGTAATCCTCCAATTTATTACTTTGATAGTGTAAAATTAGAATGTTTTTGTGGTGACTCTTCAATCAAAGGGATCGCTATGTGCTGCAATGTAAAAAAATTAAAAAAAATACACATATATATTATTGCGTTTATGTTTTGGAAAAATCACATTAATTTAGTCTTCTCCAACAACTGGTGCAAAAGGTAGAGCCAGATTTTCTTCTGAATGGAGGTACATTATGTGACCGGGGGCACTTTTCATATAAATAGATGGAACTTGATTTATTTTTATTTTAGGGACAATTACACTTCTCCCCCTAACTTGAGCCACCACCTGGGATTTGCCCCTAGTTTTCAGGTATGCTCAAAAATACCCCTCTTCCGTCTGTGGCCCTTACATAAATCCCCCTCCGGACCGTTTCTGTCGGGTCAATGGTCTTTGACCGGTAACTTGGCGTTTGTTGGACATTTTGGCCCCTGGTTCTTACATGTAGGACCGTATCAAAACGTTATCCACTCGCTCACTCTCTCTTCTCCCTCACGACGCACCTCTTCTCTCATTCCCCTCTTGGCGACCGAAACCCTAACCCTAGGTCACCCTAAATCCCTCACCGGCGGTCCAGTAGCTGCGGCGGATCTGTAGGACTGCGGGCGTCGGGATGCGGTGGGAGTGGAGGTGATTATCCACTGTCTATTTCCCTCTGCTACGGAGCTAAAGGAGGCGGTGTCGACGATGGCGGCTGCCGGTGATTGTGGTGGTGCCAAAGAAGCATCTAGGCAGACGACGCAGACGACAGGAATGCAAATTCTAGCAGGGTAAGTTTCTTGTCCCAAATTTATTTGAATCTTGACCTGGATCTGTGTTCTATTACTGTACATAGATTTGCCCCGATTGAATGCGCTCTTAGTGGTTACTGCATGCTTTTATCGTAGGATGAAACCAGAGAGAGCTTTTTGTCTCAACTGTAGAATGGAGACCACTATCATAGGCAATGGTGGCACAAAAGGAGCCGGTACAGGCTTCACATTTCCTTTTGTGGTGGACAAAACATCAACATTTGTCCAATTTAGAGGTGCTATAAGTGATAAATATCCATGGGGTATTTTTGATGCTGTAGAATTTAGATACTGGGACATGCAGAATACTGTATGGGTTCCAATTCAAAATGATGATGAGTTAGGGGTTATGTTTGCCACAAATGCTGAGAGCAATTCAGTGCAGCTGGAAATTAATGTCATACAAAGGAAAAGAGGGGAAACAGAGAGCAGAGTAGCAAGATCTGCACCCAGTCCTTCACAGCCTAGAGGCAATCAAACTAGTAGAAGGAAAGCAGCAACTAGTAGAAGGAAAGTAGCAGCTACTAGTTCACAGTCTCAAAGGTGTGTATCTACAGGAAGGAAATGAGCAGCTGCAACTTCAGAGCTGGATAGTAGTCAGGCTAGAAGAGGAAATGGAACTCACAGCACAATACAACAACCAGGAACTGTAGGATCGGAAGTATGTCTAGAGGGGGGGTGATTAGACTACTTGACCAAATAAAAACTTGTCCTTTTCCCAATTCTAGTCTTTGGCAGATTTTAGCTAACTTAGCACAAGTCAAGCAATCTTAACACAATTCAAGCAAGCATGCAAAGAGTATATGAGCAGCGGAAAGTAAAGCATGCAACTTGCAAGAATGTAAAGGGAGGCATTTGGAGAATTCAAACGTAATTGGAGACACAGATGTTTTTGTCATGGTTCCAATAGGTGGTGCTATCGTACATCCACGTTGATGGAGACTTCAACCCACGAAGGGTAACGGCTGCGCGAGTCCACGGAGGGCTCCACCCAAGAAGGGTACACGAAGAAGCAACCTTGTATATCCCACCATGGTCGTCGCCCACGAAGGACTTGCCTCACTAGCGATAGATCTTCATGAAGTAGGCGATCTCCTTGCCCTTACAAACTCCTTGGTTCAACTCCACAATCTCGTCGAAGGCTCCCAAGTGACACCTAGCCAATCTAGGAGACACCACTCTCTAAGAAGTAAGAAATGGTGTGTTAATGATGAACTCCTTGCTCTTGTGCTTCAAATGATAGTCTCCCCAACACTCAACTCTCTCTCACAGGATTTGGATTTGGTGGAAAGAAGATTTGAGTGGAAAGCAACTTGGGGAAGGCTAGAGATCAAGATTCATATGGTAGGAATGGAATATCTTGGTCTCAACACATGAGTAGGTGGTTCTCTCTCAGAAAATGTAAGTTCGAAGTGTAGGTTCACTCCGATGGCTCTCTCCAGGAATGAAGAGGAGGTGGAGGGGTATATATAGCCTCCACACAAAATCTAACCATTACACACAACTTGCCAATCTCGGTGGGACCGAATTGAGAAACTCGGTCGGACCGATTCAACAAATCTAGTGACCGTTAGGATTTTCGATGGGACCGACATGCAACTCGGTAGGACCGATATGGTTAGGGTTAGGGCATAATGTAATCTCGGTGAGACCGATTACACAAACTCGGTGGGACCGATTTTGGTAATAAGCTTACCAGAGACTTGGTCAGGTAAACTCGGTGGGACCGGTTCGCTCATTTCGGTGAGACCGAAATGTTACGAAAGGGAAATAGAGAGTTTACATTGCAATCTCGGTAGGACCGATCGCTCATCTCGGTGGTACCGAAACGTTACGAAGGGAAACAGAGAGAATACAATCCCATCTCGGTGAGACCGAGATCCCTATCGATGAGACCGATTTGCCTAGGGTTTGTGGCAGTGGCTATGACATCTGAACTCGGTGGCGCCGGATAGAAAGAATCGGTGGGGCCGAGTTTGACTTATGGATTAGGTCATATGTGGATGTGAGAAAGTAGTTGAGGGCTTTGAAGCATATCACTAAGCACTTTGAGCAAGCAAGCCACTAAGCAACACCTCATCCCTCATTGATAGTATTGGCTTTTCCTATAGACCCAATGTGATCTTGGATCACTAAATATACAATGTAGAGTCTTGAGCTTTGAGCTTGAGCCAATCCTTTTGTCCTTAGCATTTTGAGGGGGCCACTTTTCTCATCCATGCCATGCCATTCATTGAGCTTTCCTGAAATATTTATCTACAAATAGCATTAGCTCAATGAGCTATATGTTGTTAGGAATTACCAAAACCACCTAGGGATAGTTGCACTTCCAATCTCCCCCTTTTTGGTAATTGATGACAACATATAGATCAAAGCTTCGACAAATGATAATAAGATTGAAAAACATTGTCGCTTTGAGAAGTATGTGAAATGTGAGAGCTCCCCCTAAATTTGTGCATACTTTAAGATTTGCTTTGGACTGCAAATGCACAATAAGTTAGGATCATGAGTTACTCTTCCATGTCACATACATCTTGGTGGAGCGCTCAAAATGATAATAATTAAAAAATGCACTCATCACCAAGCAAAGTGAATGATCATATAGAGATAAAAGGATAATATCATCCAACAAGCATTAATGTAGCATATGATCAAACACATGATCATCCAAGTATCACACAGGCATAAAGTATATCAAACAAGCAAACAAAGTTCAACCACCAAAACAAGAGAGAATAAAAAGCAACGCTCTCTCTTGAAGCCTATGATCTATACATTTTTCTCCCCTTTGGCAAGGACGTTGGCCATCCGGCCAACCATGGCACCTCCGCACTCCGCTTGGCGGCCGCCCACTACCTTCGGCTTGACATTAAAAGTCTTCATCCATAGGCCGAAGTGGGGCTGGATGCAGAGGAAGGCCTCGCACACGACGATGAACGCCGAGATGTTGAGGACGAAGTTCGGGGCCAGATCGTGGAAGTCCGGGCCGTAGTAGAACATGAGCCCCCGGGCGAACGAGTGAAGAGGAAAGCCCAGTCCGCAGAGGAAATGGGGGAGGAATACAACCCTCTCATGGGGCCTAGGGGTGGGGATGAGTTGCCCCTCATCTGGAAGCCGGTGCGCGATGTCGTCAGACAAGTATCCGGCCTTCCTCAACTTTTTGATTTGTCCCTCCGTCACGGAGGAGGCCATCCATCTACCTCCCGCTCCGGACATGATTGGAGAAGGTTGAGGTGGGAAGTGCGGACTTGGGTGTTGGAGCTCGAGTGTGCAGGGATGGATAAGCAAAGGAGGAAGAAGGCGTAAATGGAAAGGGTAGATCATTATCCCCTTATATGGGCGGCCGAAGCTACAAGCCCCCACCAGCCTAATAAAACTCGCTTATCTCCCAAGCGCCGCGGTTAATGGTGCGGTTGGGTTACCCATGCCCGTATTGATGAGAATCCCGGAATAAAGGGACACGATCTCTGCTTTGACAAGACGTGCCAAGGAAACCGCCTCGCTAAACACGCTGAGGTGGAATAGTAAAATGATTCGAATAAAGGCTTGGCCGTGGTGTGATGTCACGCTGCGGAATACGTCAGCAGATTAGATTTGTGCAGATATTATTCTCTCTACGGTGGTATGTGGAACTAACTTTTGCAGAGTCGGACACTATCCTTGTGTTCAACATCTTCTATGAAGTATTCGGAGGAGGAACCCGTCTTGCAATGCCGAAGACAATTTGCGCGTCGAACTCATCGTCATTGAAGCCTAGTTCAGGGGCTACTGAGGGAGTCCTGGATTAGGGGGTGTCCGGATGGCCGGACTATGACCTTTGGCCGGACTCCCGGACTATGAAGATACAAGATTGAAGACTTCGTCTCGTGTCCGGATAGGACTTTCCTTGGCGTGGAAGGCAAGCTTGGCGATATGATATGAAGATCTCCTCCCATTGTAACCGACTCTGTGTAACCCTAGCCCTCTCCGATGTCTATATAAACCGGAGAGTTTTAGTCCGTAGGACGAACAACAATCATACCATAGGCTAGCTTCTAGGGTTTAGCCTCTCTGATCTCGTGGTAGATCAACTCTTGTACTACCCATATCATCAATATTAATCAAGCAGAAGTAGGGTTTTACCTCCATCGAGAGGGCCCGAATCTGGGTAAAAACGTCGTGTCCCTTGTCTCTTGTTATCATCCGCCTAGACGCACAGTTCGGGACCCCCTACCCGAGATCCGCCGGTTTTGACACCGACATTGGTGCTTTCATTGAGAGTTCGTCTATGTCGTCACCCTTAGGCCCGATGGCTTCTTCAATCGTTAACCACGACGCGGTCCAGGGTGAGACTTTTCTCCCCGGACAGATCTTCGTATTCGGCGGCTTCGCACTGCGGGCCAATTCGCTTGGCCATCTGGAGCAGATCGAAAGCTACGCCCCTGGCCATCAGGTCAGGTTTGGAAGCTTAAACTACACGGCCGACATCCGCGGGGACTTGATCTTCGACGGATTCGAGCCACAGCCGAGCGCGCCGCACTGTCACGATGGGCATGATCTAGCTCTGCCGCCAGACAACGCCCAGAGCGCCGCTCAGGTGTCCGCTCCGACTATTAGCTCGGAGCCGACTGCGCGAGTCGGGGACGGTCGGTTGGACGCCGCCCCTGGAGCCGTAATCTCTACGGCGATAGAGCCGAATACCAGTCTAATCCTTCGCGAGGCCTGTGACTTCAAGGTGCCGGACTCTGTTCCGGACTACGAATCTTCTGCACCCCTTCCGATCGAACCCGATTGGGCTCCGATCATGGAGTTCACCGCCGCGGACGTCTTTTAGCACTCGCCCTTCGGCGATATCCTGAACTCACTAAAGTCTCTCTCTTTGTCAGGAGAGCTCTGGCCGGACTATGGTCAGCAGGGTTGGGATGCGAATGACGAAGAAATTCGAAACCCACCCACCACCCACTTTATAGCCATTGTCGACGATCTAACCGACATGCTCGACTTCGACTCCGAATACATCGACGGTATGGACGCCGATGAAGGAGACAACCAAGAACCAGCACCTATAGGGCACTGGAAGGCCACCTCGTCATATGACATATACATGGTGGACACCCCCAAAGCAGGGGATGGCGATGAAAAAACGGAGGACGACCCCTCCAAGAAGCAACCCAAGCGCCGACGTCAGCGGCGCCGCTCTAAATCCCGCCAAAGCAAAAACGGCGAGTCCGGCACCGGAGACGTCAACACCCTGGATAGTGCCGAAGACAACCCCCTCCAGCAGGATTCAGCGCAGGAGGACGAAGGAGCCAGCCCTCATGAGAGAGCGGTAGACAAGGAGGTCGAGGACGACAATTATATGCCTCCCTCCGAAGACGAGGCAAGCCTTGACGACGACGAATTCGTCGTGCCAGAGGATCCCGTCGAACAAGAGCGTTTCAAACGCAGGCTTATGGCCATGGCGAGCAGCCTCAAGAAAAAATAGTAGCAGCTTAGAGTTGACCAAGACTTGCTAGCCGACAGATGGACTGAAGTCCTGGCGGCCGAAGAGTATAAACTTGAACGCCCCTCCAAGAGTTACCCAAAGCGCAGGCTGCTACCCCAACTAGAGGAGGAAGCAACTAAACCTACATCACCAGCGTACGATGCGCCCGATCGGCCACCCCATGGCCGCGACAGAGAGGGCTTTCAACCCTCAACCCAAGCCGCACCCCGGCGCCGCTCCAAGTATACCAGAGCACGGGGAAACGCAACAGACCTGCGAGACATATTAGAGGATAAGGCAAGGCAAACAAGATTGATCTATGGATCGCGCGGGCGCCCTACTTCACGTGACGATAACCGTCACACCGGATATGATAAATACGGCCAGGCCGAATACAACAGACAAAGCTCATCCGAGCTACGCCGCGATATAGCCCAGTACAGGGGCGCCGCACACCCACTATGCTTCACAGACGAAGTAATGGATCATCAAATCCCCGAGGGTTTTTAACCCGTAAACATCGAATCATACGATGGCACAACAGATCCCGCAGTATGGATCGAGGATTATCTCCTTCATATCCACATGGCCCGTGGTGATGATCTACATGCCATCAAATACCTCCCGCTCAAGCTTAAAGGACCAGCTCGGCATTGGCTTAACAGCCTGCCAGCAGAGTCAATTAGTTGCTGGGAGGACTTGGAATCCGCATTCCTTGACAACTTCCAGGGCACTTATGTGCGACCACCAGACGCCGATGACCTAAGCCACATAATCCAGCAGCCAGAGGAATCGGCCAGACAATTCTGGACACGGTTCCTAACCAAGAAAAATCAAATAGTCGACTGTTCGGATGCCGAGGCCCTTGCAGCCTTCAGGCACAACATCCGAGACGAATGGCTTGCCCGGCACCTAGGACAGGAAAAGCCGAAATCTATGGCAGCCCTCACGACACTCATGACCCGCTTTTGTGCGGGAGAAGACATCTGGCTAGCTCGTAGCAATAACATAACCAAGAGCCCTGACAATTCGGATACCAAGGACAACAATGGCAGGTCACGTTGCAACAAGCACAAGCGCCGCATTAATGGCGACAATACTGAGGATACGACAGTCAATGCCGGATTCAGAGGCTCTAAACCCGGTCAGCGGAAGAAGCCATTCAAAAGAAACCCTCCGGGCCCATCCAGTTTAGACCGGATACTCGATCACTCGTGCCAGATACACGGCACCCCCGAACAACCAGCCAACCACACCAACAGGGATTGTTGGGTGTTCAAGCAGGTAGGCAAGTTAAGTGCCGAAACCAGAGACAAGGGGCTGCATAGCGATGACGAGGAGGAGCCCCGACCGCCGAACAACAGAGGACAGAAGGGCTTCCCCCCGCAAGTGCGGACAGTGAACATGATATACGCAACCCATATCCCCAAAAGGGAGCGGAAGCGTGCTCTCAAGGACGTCTATGCGTTGGAGCTAGTCGCCCCAAAGTTCAACCCATGGTCCTCCTGCCCGATCACTTTTGATCGAAGGGACCACCCCACTAGCATCGTCACAGCGGATTCGCCGCATTGGTCCTAGACCCAATCATTGACGGATTTCACCTCACTAGAGTCCTCATGGACGGCGGCAGCAGCCTGAACCTGCTTTATCAGGATACAGTGCAAAAAATGGGTATAGATCCGTCAAGGATTAAACCCACAAAGACAACCTTTAAGGGTGTCATACCAGGTGTAGAAGCCAGATGTACAAGCTCGGTTACACTTGAAGTGGTCTTCGGATCCCCGGATAATTTCCGAAGCAAAGAGTTAATCTTCGACATAGTCCCATTCCGCGGTGGCTATCATGCCCTGCTCGGACGAACCGCATTCGCAAAAGTCAATGCGGTGCCGCACTACGCATATCTCAAGCTCAAGATGCCAGGTCCTCGCGGAGTCATTATGGTAAATGGAAACACCGAACGCTCTCTCCGAATGGAGGAGCACACAGCGGCCCTGGCGGCGGAAGTACAGAGCAGCCTCTCAAGGCAACTCTCCAATTCGGGTGTTAAACGTCCGGACAACGTCAAGCGCGCCTGAAGTAACCTACAACAAAGCCAGCTGGCATATTCCGAGCAAGCATAGCAGTGCGGCCCCAACCCCAGCCCTCGCTAGATGGTGATATCGGTACCACGCGTACATAATTACGCTTTGGAAATACCATGGGCATAAGGGGAGGGGCACAACTACGGCACGCCCAGAATGCGGATCAACCGCACTAAGGGGCTCCCTATTCCGCGTTTCTTTTTTTTATATACTTTCAGGACCCAACTATTCGGAAGGCCTGTCCGGCAATACACTCGCCGAACACACGATGCAATAGCCAGGGAGAGAACAAGCCACGTCAAATGTCCAGGTGGTCTCTATAACAAGCTAAATACCTGTTTTACTTAAAGTCCCGCAGCTTGCCCCTGGAGGGGGGACATGTCAAATAATCCCATCTCGTGCTTATCGCACTATTTGTATCGTTCTGCTTTTGTAGCAGCCCTTTTTTAATAAACAATACATAGCTCTTATCTATTATTGTATTCATCTATTTTTATATAAATATGTTCAGTCATGACATTATGCAACCCTACACTTTGGTACGGCCAATACACTAGGGGCTTAAGCACCCCATAACATGGTGTGAGAAGACCGAACACTCTCACAAGTGCGACACCGCGAACTTATATCACTATATGTTGGGGAACGTAGTAATTTAAAAAAAAATCCTACGCACACGCAAGATCATGGTGATGGCATAGCAACGAGAGGGGAGAGTGTTGTCCACGTACCCTCGTAGACCGTAAGCGGAAGCGTTATGACAACGCGGTTGATGTAGTCGTACGTCTTCACGATCCGACCGATCCAAGTACCGAACGTACGGCACCTCCGAGCTCAGCACACGTTCAGCTCGATGACGATCCCCGGACTCCGATCCAGCAAAGTGTCGGGGATGAGTTCCGTCAGCACGACGGCGTGGTGACGATGATGATGTTCTACCGGCGCAGGGCTTCGCCTAAACTCCGCGACGATATGACCGAGGTGGAATATGGTGGAGGGGGGCACCGCACACGGCTAAGGAACGATCCGTAGATCAACTTCTGTTGTCCCTAGAGGTGCCCCCCTGCCCCCGTATATAAAGGAGCAAGGGGGAGGGGGCGGCCGGCCTAGGAGGGGCGCGCCAAGGGGAGTCCTACTCCCACCGGGAGTAGGACTCCCTCCTTCCTTGTTGGAGTAGGAGAAGGGGAAAGAGGGGGAGAGGAGGAAGGAAAAGGGGGCCGCGCCCCTTGTCCAATTCGGACCAGAGGGGGGCTGCGCGCCTCCTTCCTTTCGGCCTCTCTCCTCTATTCCCGTATGGCCCAATAAGGCCCATATACTCCCCGGCGAATTCCCGTAACTCTCCAGTACTCCAAAAAATACCCGAATCACTCGAAACCTTTCCGAAGTCCGAATATAGTCGTCCAATATATCGATCTTTACGTCTCGACCATTTCGAGACTCCTCGTCATGTCCCCGATCTCATCCAGGACTCCGAACTCCTTCGGTACATCAAAACTCATAAACTCATAATATAACTGTCACCGAAACCTTAAGCGTGCGGACCCTACGGGTTCGAGAACTATGTAGACATGACCTAGAACTATTCTTGGTCAATAACCAATAGCGGAACCTGGATGCTCATATTGGCTCCTACATATTCTACGAAGATCTTTATCGGTCAAACCGCATGACAACATACGTTGTTCCCTTTGTCATCGGTATGTTACTTGCCCGAGATTCGATCGTCGGTATCCAATACCTAGTTCAATCTCGTTACCGGCAAGTCTCTTTTCTCGTTACATAATGCATCATCCCGCAACTAACTCATTAGTCACATTGCTTGCAAGGCTTATAGTGATGTGCATTACCGAGAGGGCCCAGAGATACCTCTCCGACAATCGGAGTGACAAAACCTAATCTCGAAATACGCCAACCCAACATGTACCTTTGGAGACACCTGTAGTACTCCTTTATAATCACCCAGTTACGTTGTGACGTTTGGTAGCACCCAAAGTGTTCCTCTGGTAAACGGGAGTTGCATAATCTCATAGTTACAGGAACATGTATAAGTCATGAAGAAAGCAATAGCAACATACTAAACGATCAAGTGCTAGGCTAACGGAATGGGTCATGTCAATCACATTATTCTCCTAATGATGTGATCCCATTAATCAAATGACAACACATGTCTATGGTTTAGGAAACATAACCATCTTTGATTAATGAGCTAGTCAAGTAGAGGCATACTAGTGACTATATGTTTGTCTATGTATTCACACATGTATCATGTTTCCGGTTAATACAATTCTAGCATGAATAATAAACATTTATCATGAAATAAGGAAATAAATAATAACTTTATTATTGCCTCTAGGGCATATTTCCTTCAGTCTCCCACTTGCACTAGAGTCAATAATCTAGTTCACATCGCTATGTGATTTAACACCAATATTCACATCTGCATGTGATTAATACCCATAGTTCATATCATCATGTGATCAACATCCAAAGGGTTTACTAGAGTCAATAATCTAGTTCACATCGCTATGTGATTAACACCCAAAAGAGTACTAAAGTATGATCATGTTTTGCTCATGAGAGAAGCTTAGTCAACGGGTTTGTCATATTCAGAGCCGTATGTATTTCGCAAATATTCTATGTCCACAATGCTCTGCACGGAGCTACTCTAGCTAATTGCTCCCACTTTCAATATGTATCCAGATTGAGACTTAGAGTCATCTGGATTGGTGTAAAAGCTTGCATCGTTGTAACTTTTACGACAGGCTCTTTTATCACCTCCATAATCGAGAAACATCTCCTTAGTCCTCACTAAGGATATTCTTGACCCATGTCCAGTGATCTACTTATTAGATCAAAATTATATTCCGTTGCCAAACACAGAGCAAGGTATACAATAGGTCTGGTTCACAGCATAGCATACTTTATAGAACCTATGACTGAGGCATAGAGAATGACTTTTCATTCTCTTTCTATTTTCTGCAATGGTCGGGTCTTGAGTCTTACTCAACTTCACACCTTGTAACACAGGCAAGAACTCCTTCTTTGACTGTTCCATTTTGAACTATTTCAAAAATTTATCAAGGTATGTACTCATTGAAAAATCTTATCAAGCGTCTTGATCTATCTATATAGATCTTGATGCTCAATGTGTAAGCAGCTTCACCGAGGTCTTGCTTTGAAAAACTCTTATTCAAGTATCCTTTCATGCTATCCAGAATTTCCATATCATTTCCAATTAACAATATGTCATCCACATATAATATTAGAAATGCTACAGAGCTCCCACTCACTTTCTTGTAAATACAGGCTTCTTCAAAAGTCTGTATAAAACCATATGCTTTGATCAACTCATCAAAGCATATATTCCAACTCCGAGATGCTTGCACCAGTCCATAGATGGATCGCTGGAGCTTGCACAATTTGTCAGCACCTTTAGGATTGACAAAACCTTCTGGTTGCATCATATACAACTCTTCTTTAAGAAAACCATTAAGGAATGCAGTTTTGTTTATCCATTTGCCAGATTTCATAAAATGCGGCAATTGCTAACATGATTCAGACAGACTTAAGCATAGATACGAGTGAAAAACTCTCATCATAGTCAACACCTTGAACTTGTCGAAAACCTTTTGCGACAATTCTAGCTTTGTAGATAGTAACACTATCAGCGTCTGTCTTCCTCTTGAAGATCCATTTAATCTCAATGTCTTGCCGATCATTGGGCAAGTCAATCAAAGTCCATACTTTGTTTTCATACATGGATCTTATCTCAGATCTCATGGCCTCAAGCCATTTTGCGGAATCTGGGCTCACCATCGCTTCTTCATAGTTCGTAGGTTCGTCATGGTCTAGTAACATAACTTCCAGAACAGGATTACCGTACCACTCTGGTGCGGATCTTACTCTGTAAGACTTACGAGATTCTGTAGTAACTTAATCTGAAGTTTCATGATCATCATCATTAACTTCCTCACTAATTGGTGCAGTAGTCACAGGAACAGATTTCTGTGATGAACTACTTTCAAATGAGGGAGCAGGTACAGTTACCTCATCAAGTTCTACTTTCCTCCCACTCACTTCTTTCGAGAGAAACTCCTTCTATAGAAAGGATCCATTCTTAGCAACGAATGTTTTGCCTTTGGATTTGTGATAGAAGGAGTACCCAACAGTTTCCTTTGGGTATTCTATGAAGACGTACTTCTCCAATTTGGGTTCGAGCTTATCAGGTTGAAAACCTTTTTCATATAAGCATCGCAACTCCAAACTTTAAGAAACGACAGCTTAGGTTTACTTCTAAACCATAGTTCATACGATGTCGTCTCAACGGATTTAGATGGTGCCCTTTTAACGTGAATGCAGCTGTCTCTAATGCATAACCCCAAAACGATAATGGTAAATTAGTAAGAGACATCATAGATTGCACCATATCCAATAAAGTGCGGTTACAACGTTCGGACACACCATAACGTTGTGGTGTTCCAGGTGGCGTGAGCTGTGAAACTATTCCACATTGTTTTAATTTATGACCAAACTCGTAACTCAAATATTCGTCTCCGCGATCAGATCACAGAAACTTTATTTTCTCGTTACGATGATTTTTCCACTTCACTCTGAAATTCTTTGAACCTTTCAACTATTTCAGACTTATGTTTCATCAAGTAGATATACCCATATCTGCTCAAATCATCTTGTGAAGGTCAGAAAATAACGATACTTTCCACGAGCATCAACACTCATTGGATCGCATACATCGGTATGTATTATTTCCAATAAGTCAGAAGCTTGTTCCATTGTTCCGGAGAACGGAGTTTTAGTCATCTTGCCCAAAAGGCACGGTTCGCAAGCATCAAATGATTCATAACCAAGTGATTCCGAAAATCCATCTTTATGGAGTTTCTTCATGCGCTTTACACCGATATGACCCAAACGGCAGTACCACAAATAAGTTGCACTATCATTATTAACTTTGCATCTTTTGGCATCAATATTATGAATATGTGTATCACTATGATCGAGATCCAACAAACTATTTTCATTGGGTGTATAACCATCGAAGGTCTTATTCATGTAAACAGAATAACAATTATTCTCTAACTTTAAATGAATAACCGTATCACAATAAACACGATCAAATCATGTTCATGCTCAACGCAAATGCCAAATAACATTTATTTAGGTTTAACACTAATCCCGAAAGTATAGGGAGTGTGCGATGATGATCATATCAATCTTGGAACTACTTCCAACACTCATCGTCACTTCCCCTCAACTAGTCTCTGTTTATTATGTAACGCCTGTTTTGAGTTACTAATCTTTAGCAACTGAACAAGTATCAAATACTCAGGGGCTACTATAAACACTAGTAAGGCACACATCAATAACCTGTATATCAAATATACCCTTGTTCACTTTGCCATCCTTCTTATCCACCAAATATTCAGGGCATTTCCGCTTCTAGTGACCATTTCCTTTGCAGTGTAAGCACTCAGTTTCAGGCTTTGGTCCAGCTTTGGTCTTCTTCACGGGAGTGACAACTTGCTTGCCATTCTGCTTGAAGTTCCCTTTCTTTCCCTTTGCCCTTTTCTTGAAACTAGTGGTCTTGTCAATCATCAACACTTGATGCTCTTTCTTGATTTCTACCTTCGTCGATTTCAGCATCACGAAGAGCTCGGGAATCGTTTTCGTCATCCCTTGCATTATAGTTCATCACGAAGTTCTACTAACTTGGTGGTGGTGACTAGAGAATTCTGTCAATCACTATCTTATCTGGAAGATTAACTCCCACTTGATTCAAGCGATTGTAGTACCCAGACAATCTGAGCACATGCTCACTAGTTGAGCGATTCTCCTCCATCTTTTAGCTATAGAACTTGTTGGAGACTTCATATCTCTCAACTCGGGTATTTGCTTGAAATATTAACTTCAACTCCTGGAACATCTCATATGGTCCATGACGTTCAAAACGTCTTTGAAGTCCCGATTCTAAGCCGTTAAGCATGGTGCACTAAACTATCAAGTAGTCATCATATTGAGCTAGCCAAACGTTCATAACGTCTGCATCTGCTCCTGCAATAGGTCTGTCACCTAGCGGTGCATCAAGGACATAATTCTTCTGTGCAGCAATGAGGATAAACCTCAGATCACGGATCCAATCCGCATCATTGCTACTAACATCTTTCAACACAATTTTCTCTAGGAACATATCAAAATAAACATATGAAAGCAACAACGCAAGCTATTGATCTACAACATAATTTGCAAAATACTACCAGGACTAAGTTCATGATAAATTTAAGTTCAATTAATCATATTACTTAAGAACTCCCACTTAGACAGACATCTCTCTAGTCATCTAAGTGATCACGTGATCCAAATCAACTAAACCATGTCCGATCATCACGTGAGATGGAGTAGTTTCAATGGTGAACATCATTATGTTGATCATATCTACTATATGATTCACGCTCGACCTTTCGGTCTCCGTGTTCCGAGGCCATATCTGTATATGCTAGGCTCGTCAAGTTTAACCCGAGTATTCCGCGTGTGCAACTGTTTTGCACCCGTTGTATTTGAACGTAGAGCCTATCACACCCGATCATCACGTGGTGTCTCAGCACGAAGAACTTTCGCAACGGTGCATACTCAGGGAGAACACTTCTTGATAATTAGTGAGAGATCATCTTAAAATGCTACCGTCAATCAAAGCAAGATAAGATGCATAAAGGATAAACATCACATGCAATCAATATAAGTGATATGATATGGCCATCATCATCTTGTGCTTGTGATCTCCATCTTCGAAGCACCGTCGTGATCACCATCGTCACCGGCGCGACACCTTGATCTCCATCGTAGCATCGTTGTCGTTACGCCATCTATTGCTTCTACGACTATCGCTACCGCTTAGTGATAAAGTAAAGCAATTACAGGGCGTTTGCATTTCATACAATAAAGCGACAACCATATGGCTCCTGCCAGTTGCCGATAACTTCGGTTACAAAACATGATCATCTCATACAATAAAATATAGCATCACGTCTTGACCATATCACATCACAACATGCCCTGCAAAAACAAGTTAGACGTCCTCTACTTTGTTGTTGCAAATTTTACGTGGCTGCTACGGGCTTAGCAAGAACCGTTCTTACCTACGCATCAAAACCACAACGATAGTTCGTCAAGTTAGTGCTGTTTTAACCTTCGCAAGGACCGGGCGTAGCCACACTCGATTCAGCTAAAGTGAGAGAGACAGACACCCGCCAGCCACCTTTAAGCACGAGTGCTCGTAACGGTGAAACCAGTCTCGCGTAAGCGTACGCGTAATGTCGGTCCGGGCCGCTTCATCTCACAATACCGCCGAACCAAAGTATGACATGCTGGTAAGCAGTATGACTTGTATCGCCCACAACTCACTTGTGTTCTACTCGTGCATATGACATCTACGCATAAAACCTAGGCTCGGATGCCACTGTTGGGGAACGTAGTAATTTCAAAAAAAATTCCTACGCACACGCAAGATCTTGGTGATGACATAGCAACGAGAGGGGAGAGTGTTGTCCACGTACCCTCGTAGACCGTAAGCGGAAGCGTTATGACAACGCGGTTGATGTAGTCGTACGTCTTCATGATCCGACCGATCCAAGTACCGAACGTACGGCACCTCCGAGTTCAGCACACGTTCAGCTCGATGACGATCCCCGGACTCCGATCCAGCAAAGTGTCGGGGATGAGTTCCGTCAGCACGACGGCGTGGTGACGATGATGATGTTCTACCGGCGCAGGGCTTCGCCTAAACTCCGCGACGATATGACCGAGGTGGAATATGGTGGAGGGGGCACCGCACACGGCTAAGGAACGATCCGTAGATCAACTTGTGTTGTCCTAGAGGTGCCCCCCTGCCCCCGTATATAAAGGAGCAAGGGGGGAGGGGGCGGCCGGCCTAGGAGGGGCGCGCCAAGGGGAGTCCTACTCCCACCGGGAGTAGGACTCCCTCCTTCCTTGTTGGAGTAGGAGAAGGGGGAAAGAGGGGGAGAGGGGAAGGAAAAGGGGGCCGCACCCCTTGTCCAATTCGGACCAGAGGGGGGCTGCACACCTCCTTCCTTTCGGCCTCTCTCCTCTATTCCCGTATGGCCCAATAAGGCCCATATACTCCCCGGCGAATTCCCGTAACTCTCCGGTACTCCGAAAAAATACCCGAATCACTCGGAACCTTTCCGAACTCCGAATATAGTCGTCCAATATATCGATCTTTACGTCTCGACCATTTCGAGACTCCTCGTCATGTCCCCGATCTCATCCGGGACTCCGAACTCCTTCGGTACATCAAAACTCATAAACTCATAATATAACTGTCATCGAAACCTTAAGCGTGCGGACCCTACGGGTTCGAGAACTATGTAGACATGACCTAGAACTATTCTTGGTCAATAACCAATAGCGGAACCTGGATGCTCATATTGGCTCCTACATATTCTACGAAGATCTTTATCGGTCAAACCGCATAACAACATACGTTGTTCCCTTTGTCATCGGTATGTTACTTGCCCGAGATTCGATCGTCGGTATCCAATACCTAGTTCAATCTCGTTACCGGCAAGTCTCTTTACTCGTTACATAATGCATCATCCCGTAACTAACTCATTAGTCACATTGCTTGCAAGGCTTATAGTGATGTGCATTACCGAGAGGGCCCAGAGATACCTCTCCGACAATCGGAGTGACAAAACCTAATCTCGAAATACGCCAACCCAACATGTACCTTTGGAGACACCTGTAGTACTCCTTTATAATCACCCAGTTACGTTGTGACGTTTGGTAGCACCCAAAGTGTTCCTCCGGTAAACGGGAGTTGCATAATCTCATAGTTACAGGAACATGTATAAGTCATGAAGAAAGCAATATCAACATACTAAACGATCAAGTGCTAGGGTAACGGAATGGGTCATGTCAATCACATTATTCTCCTAATGATGTGATCCCATTAATCAAATGACAACACATGTCTATGGTTTAGGAAACATAACCATCTTTGATTAATGAGCTAGTCAAGTAGAGGCATACTAGTGACTATATGTTTGTCTATGTATTCACACATGTATCATGTTTCCGGTTAATACAATTATAGCATGAATAATAAACATTTATCATGAAATAAGGAAATAAATAATAACTTTATTATTGCCTCTAGGGCATATTTCCTTCACTATATGCATCGGCTCCGAATCATGTCTTGGGTCAATAGTTGGGTTTGCCCGGCTCCCATGTTTTGGTACCTTACGTTCCACAATGTTGGCTAAGGTAGTGCTGGGAGAACTACTGCGATTGTGTCCCAGTTGAGCTGGGTTAACACCTCAGTAGAGAAAGCTAAAACTGACTGTCATGATAGTGCGAGAGACCGGTCGCTGTCCGCGAGGTTTTTCGAGTCCCTAAAGACTTATGCCGCTTTGAGCGAGGAGCCGGATTTATCTAGCCTAGGCGTGGATAGCGCCCCGAACTCGGTCTTCCGAATACTAGGGGCTTCGCCAAAATTTAAAATTATAGAATTCTATGGCTAAGTGAGAGTGATAAAGCATTATAAGTCCAATGGCCTGGTTCGTTGTGCTGAGCGCCTCCCTAGATGGACCCAAGAATGGGAACAAGAGCGCTCAGGTTTATCCCGAACACCCCAGCACTCGTGGCATGGGGGTAGAAGCCGATGACTTGCATCTCTCAGATTTGATAAATGAACGCACAGAAGGTAATATTTTAAAGTAACAAGCGTTGCTTAGCGCATATGAACAAAGTTTTCAGCGTACAGGATAATAGATGCGAGTCTACTCAAAAATTACATCTTTGGAGCATTCACCCGCTATAAGGCGGGCACCCTTCAGGATGCCCTTATAATACATCTCGGGCGTGCGATACTCCTTGCCCGGCGGTGGCGCGTCCGTCAAAAGCTTCTCAGCGTCCAGCTTGCCCCAGTGCACTTTAGCACGGGCAAGGGCCCGACGGGCACCTTCAATATAGACGGAGCGCTTGATGACTTCAATCCATGGACAAGCGTCCACCAGCCGCCGCATCAAACCGAAGTAGCTCCCAGGCATGGCTTCTCTAGGCCACAGCCGAACTATGAGGGCCTTCATGGCCTGTTCGGCAACCTTGTGGAGCTCGACCAGCTGCTTCAGCTGGTCGCTTAGGGGCACCGGATGTCCGGCCTCAGCATATTGAGACCAGAACACCTTTTCCATCGAACTCCCCTCCTCGGCTCGGTAGAACGCGGCAGCATCAGACACACTACAGGGCAGATCGGCGAGCGCTCCTGGAGATCTCCGGATTCGGGTAAGTAACAGATAATTTACTTTTATATTCTTGCTTTGCATAAAGAATGCCTTACCCGCCGCTATCTTCTTCATCGCCTCGATCTCCTGGAGGGCCTTCTGGGCTTCGGCCTTAGCGGTTTTGGCACTCTCAAGAGCCAAGGCGAGCTCGGACTCTCGAGTCTTCGAGTCACGCTCCAAACTCTCGTGTTTCTCCACGAGAGCCTGGAGCTCTTGCCGCACCTCCGCCACCCGCGCCTCCTGCTTCTCTCGCTCGGTGTGCTCCAAGGCCACACTGTTTTCGGCCTTGGACACCACTTCCTTCAGGGTCGCCACCTCGGTCGTGGCCCCTGCAACATTCACGTTGGTCCTATCATTATTTGCAACCAGGTATTTCTATATACATTTACATACGGTATTACATACCCTCCTTGTCCTCGAGTTGCTTCTTGGCACGGCCGAGCTCGTTCTCGGACCGCTCAAGGCTCTCCTTCAATGCATTGACCTCCGCAGTCAGTGCGGCAGAGGTCAGCAGCGCAGCCTGCTTTCCCATATTGACATATTTATGTTAGACTCCTGCGTATATCTTTTTAGATCCTCAGCTCGGCTTTTCTTTCCGAACACCAAACTGAGCATCAGGGGCTACTGTCTATGCGGTAACATTTTTATATGTTTTGAATACATACCTCAAAGCCTGTTAGCAGGCTCGTACAAGCTTCGGTCAGCCCGCTCTTGGCGGACTGAACCTTTTGAATCACCGCACTCATAACAGTGCGGTGCTCCTCGTCGATGGAGGCGCCGTTAAGCGCCTCCAGCAAATCGTCCGGTGCCCCCGGTTGGACGGAGGCCGACGGCGTAGTAGGCGTGCCCTTCTTGCGAAGGCGCCGCCTACCGGTCTCCGGAACCGTTGATGGTTCCGGAGCAGTGTCTGGCCCAGAGCCGGACTTTGATCCCTCCGGGGCTTTACCCCCTTTGGGCCTGGAGTCCGGGAGGTCGCCTTGCGGCGCCTCCAGGACCACCTCCTCCTGGTTTAGTCCCTTTTGGGACTCCACCTTGGTGTCGTCCGCAGGGAGCGGGGAGGAGGCCGTGAGAAGTGAAGCACTATTCACATCCGACGAACCCAAGGAGCCGCTCGTCGAATCGCCGAGCTGAGCCTTGGGCGGGCTGCATGATCAAATTCGGCGTCAGAAAATACCGAATAATAGAGGAGCGCCATAAGTTGTTCGGATGTCCGGATGCTTACGATTTTGCCAGGGGCTTGACCCTAGATGGCCATTCCTCCCCGCCGTCTTCGGCATCGGAGGTGTAGTCCGGCAGGAGGGTTCTCCCCTTCTTGGACCCTCCGGCCTCCCCAGTTGGGGCGGCCTTCCTTTTCTTTCCTCCCCCCATTGGAGGGGGAGAGGCTTCTTCTTCTTCCTCCTCCCCGTCCTCAGAGGCGGAGTGTGCTTCGGGGTTGTCAGGCGATGAGTCCGACACCACTAGGCACCGGGAACTCTTTCTAGTCCCTGTGGCCTTCTTCTTGGCCTTCTTCTCCGGCACCACGTGAGGTGCCGGAACCAGCAGCCCCGTTAATTGGGCGTCCGCTGGGTCTTCTGGTAAGGGAGCCGAACAGTTAACCTACCCGGACTTCTTCAGCCAGTCCTGTCAAAGGTAAGGGAGTTCAGATCCCACATAGAGTCAGACTTTGGAAAACAAGAGTCCCGTAAAGGGTAGAATAGCTTACCTCGCTGGCCTAATGCCGCGAGCTGAATCCGCAATCTTCAGTAGCGGATGCGGGGGCCTCAACGCCCTTAAATAGCACCTTCCAGGCATCTTCGTACGTAGTGTCGAAGAGCTTGCTCAAGGTTTGGTGCTGTGCCGGATCAAACTCCCACAAATTGAAGGCATGTTGTTGGCATGGGAGGATCCGGCGGATGAGCATGACCTGGACTACGTTGACAAGCTTGAGATTCTTGTTCACCAGCTTTTGGACGCAGGTTTGAAGTCCGGTCAGCTCTTCCGAATCTCCCCATGTTAGGCCCGTCTCTTTCCAGGAAGTGAGCCGTGTGGGGAAGCCAGATCGGAATTCGGGGGCCGCCGCCCATTTGGGGTCGTGCGGCTCGGTGATGTAGAACCACCACGATTGCCACCCCTTTATTGTCTCCACAAAGGAGCCCTCGAACCATAGGACGTTGGCCATCCGGCCCACCATGGCACCTCCGCACTCCGCTTGGCGGCCGCCCACTACCTTCGGCTTGACATTAAAAGTCTTCAGCCATAAGCCAAAGTGGGGCTGGATGCAGAGGAAGGCCTCGCACACGATGATGAACGCCGAGATGTTGAGGACGAAGTTCGGGGCCAGATCGTGGAAGTCCAGGCCATAGTAGAACATGAGCCCCCGGACGAACGGGTGAAGAGGAAAGCCCAGTCCGTGGAGGAAATGGGGGAGAAATACAACCCTCTCATGGGGCCTAGGGGTGGGGATGAGTTGCCCCTCATCTGGAAGCCGGTGCGCGATGTCGTCAGACAAGTATCCGGCCTTCCTCAACTTTTTGATTTGTCCCTCCATCACGGAGGAGGCCATCCATCTACCTCCCGCTCCGGACATGATTGGAGAAGGTTGACGTGGGAAGTGCGGACTTGGGTGTTGGAGCTCGAGTGTGCAGGGATGGATAAGCAAAGGAGGAAGAAGGTTTAAATGGAAAGGGTAGATCCTTATCCCCTTATATGGGCGGCCGAAGCTACAAGCCCCCACCAGCCTAATAAAACTCGCTTATCTCCCAAGCACCACAGTTAATGGAGCGGTTGGGTTACCCATGCCCGTATTGATGAGAATCCCGTAATAAGGGGACACGATCTCTGCTTTGACAAGACGTGCCAAGGAAACCGCCTCGCTAAACACGCTGAGGTGGAATAGTAAAATGATTCGAATAAAGGCTTGGCCGTGGTATGATGTCACGCTGCGGAATACGTCAGCAGATTAGATTTGTGCAGATATTATTCTCTCTATGGTGGTATGTGGAACTAATTTTTGCAGAGCCGGACACTATCCTTGTATTCAACATCTTCTATGAAGTATTCGGAGGAGGAACCCGCCTTGCAATGCCGAAGACAATTTGCGCGCCGGACTCGTCGTCATTGAAGCCTGGTTCAGGGGCTACTAAGGGAGTCCTGGATTAGGGGGTGTCCAGATGGCCGGACTATGACCTTTGGCCGGACTCCCGGACTATGAAGATACAAGATTGAAGACTTCGTCTCGTGTCCGGATAGGACTTTCCTTGGCGTGGAAGGCAAGCTTGGCGATATGATATGAAGATCTCCTCCCATTGTAACCGACTCTGTGTAACCCTAGCCCTCTCCGGTGTCTATATAAACCGGAGAGTTTTAGTCCGTAGGACGAACAACAATCATACCATAGGCTAGCTTCTAGGGTTTAGCCTCTCTGATCTCGTGGTAGATCAACTCTTGTACTACTCATATCATCAATATTAATCAAGCAGGAGTAGGGTTTTACCTCCATCGAGAGGGCCCGAACATGGGTAAAAACATCGTGTCCCTTGTCTCCTGTTACCATCCGCCTAGACGCACAGTTCGGGACCCCCTACCCAAGATCCGCCGGTTTTGACACCGACACCACCCATCTCATATCACAAACTATTGGCTTCTTCTCAAGCAGCACTGTCTCATAGAAATCATGATGTTCCTTTGTATGGAACCTGTAGTCCACAGCAGTTCTCCTCCTGACTGCATAGGGATCAGTCAATCTCCACTGTTTGAGTCATGCATCCTTTCTCAGCTTCATATCCTCAGTTAGAGGATGAACATCATTGTGATCTGGAATTTTGGGCTTCAACTTCCTCAAGACATGTTCCTCATCATCTTCTTATTCAACAACAGCTTCAGGCACTGGGGCATTGTTCTTCTCTCCAGCAGGAATATTCCTTGTGTTCCTCTTGGGTGCAACTTTAGGCTTTGGAGCAGCTGCCTTGGGAGCTTCTTTGGGCTTTGATGAAGCAGCCCCTGACCTGATGGCATCACCCATAAGCTTCTGAGCTATAGGTGCTAGTGCAGCAACCTCTCCCTCTTCTTCCTCTTCCATCATGGAAGGCTTTCCAACAACCCTGGCCATGGTCTTCTTGACCCTTTCCTTCCTCTTCTTCCCTTCTTCAGCAGCCTCTTTGGGTTCAGATTCCAAAGGTACTTGAGTGGAGGCTCTGGCTTTAGACATGGGAATTCTTCTAGCAGGTGCTTTGGTCCTCATACCAAGCTTAGTGGCAGCAGCTGTGCCATATTCCTTCTTGAGCACCTTCTTCTTGGAAGTGGCCTCATCCTCAACAGCCACATAGTCTTCATCCTCAGACTCTGAGGTTTTCTTCTTTCTGGCCCTGGTGGCTGCCTTGGGCAAGTTGATGGGTGTGCTCCTGCTTCCATCATAGCTGCAAGAGGGACTAGTGCCCTCACTCATGTGAACCTGTTCCTCAGACTTGTTCTGACTGTCACTTTGATTAGACATGTTGCAAACACTGACAGTAGAGTCTGTGAATAGATATAGATGAGGTAGATAGGATGAGCATCACAAAATACAGAGGTTTTTGCAAAAGAATGAGTCAAAAACTTAGTTTTAGTTTTCCACAGAAAGCATTTTGGATCTACCGATTTGTAAACTCGGTGATACCGAAGCAACTTTTGGAACCTA
This sequence comes from Triticum aestivum, assembly GCF_018294505.1. Classification (NCBI taxonomy): domain Eukaryota; kingdom Viridiplantae; phylum Streptophyta; class Magnoliopsida; order Poales; family Poaceae; genus Triticum; species Triticum aestivum. The sequence continues at coordinate 543,550,943 of NC_057804.1, read as the reverse complement.
AACTAGTGAACTCGTTCAGGCTGAGTCACAGTTTGGTGGCACTAAGACTGCTAGGATTTCACAAAGTCCTGAACTCGGTCACACCGATTTGCAATTCTCGGTCAGACCGAGAATCACATGTGCAATGGCCTTGGCCAAATCGGTGGAACCGATTTCTACAACTCGGTTGGTCCGAGATGGTTTCGGCGGAAACCTAACCCTAAATTTTCAATTCACAATAAAACTATGGAGTGTTTTCGCTGGATAGGATTATCTCAATCGTGGCAAGATACATGGCAAAAACAATGTGCTAGGAATCAGAGTGAGATTAGCACAAGGATCAAGTCCATACCCTAGTTCGGTGATGGACTTGCTACGGCGGCAACGGCGGAGACGATTCCCATTGACGGCAGCGGAGACCAGCGGCGGGAGGCAGCTGGCGACGAGGAGGATGATCCAGAGACCCAGGGAGGCAGAGCAGGCTGAGCGCGGGTGAAAGAGTTTAGAGAAATTTCCAAAATTTGGCCCGTGGATATATATAGCCCGACCCTGTCGGTGTGACCGAGTGGAACAACTCGGTGGCACCGAGATGCATCACTGCAAGTAGTTACTGCAACTCGGTGTGACCGAAAAGTTCAAATCGGTTGCACCGAGATTCAAAACCTAGATCGACTTAGTGATCTTGGTATGACCGAAATGGAAGAATCGGTCAGACCGAAACACACAAAGAAGTTTTGGAAATTTAAGTCTATGACGAATCGGGGACTCTGAGTGCTCCTCACACAGAGTGGTTCGAATATGACTTGATCAAACTTTGTGATGTAGCATGAATAGAGTTTGAGACAAGAAAAACATAGATAGCTAGAGAAGGTTCTTAGGCATTCTTGTCCATCCACTTGGCAAAATAAAAGAAACCAAACAATCAAAACTACAAGTGGATGTCCTCGAATGAGTGAAATATGCAACCAACATGCTCACACAATGTTGTGCCAACCCCCCCCCCCCCCCCCCCCCGAGGAAACAGTGGAACATTTATTCTTTATGTGCCCTTTCAATCAACAATGCTGGAGTAGAGTTAAACTATCATGGCCGGTGGGAGTCAACAGATTAGCTTTGCTGCATGGGGGTAGAGATAGATGGAGGCAGCCCCTCTTCATGGATATATTTTTGCTGGTTGCTTGGAGTTTATGGATGGAGAGAAACAACCAACACTTCAGAGGGATTCGGCATTCCTTCGGGGCATGGCTGGCTAGGTTCAAACATCTCTTGGAGCTGGTGACCCATAACTGTAGAGAGGAACTTCATCCTTTCCTGTCTGATTACATTGTAAATTTGGGACACTAGTGTTGTTACTAGCTTGTGTGGCCGGGGCCCCTCAAAACCCATTGTAACACATATGTAATTGTTCCCTTGTGAGTAATACAAAAGTCAGTGGGAGCCTCTCCCACTGTCGATCACCTTCAAAAAAAAACATGCTCACACAATAAAATGACAAATGAAATATGTGGCAAAGCATGCACAACCATTCTAGCATCTATCAAGCAATTGGTGATGACTAGGTCATCTATATATGAGTATATTGACTTAGGAGTCAAATGAGAACATTTGATCATAGGTCATACTCATCGTTTAAGCTCAACTGGGGTTGCCACTTTTACATAATGCATTTGTTGTGTTCACACCATTAGAGTTGCTTTAACTCAATTCTTAGAGTAAAGCTCCCCCAAGATGTGAGATCCCCCCTTAGAGGGATGAACTAACCTTGGGTTTTGTCGATGATGACTTCATGTAGGTGTTGAAGATGTGGATGCTCAATGTTGATGTAGATCATTTGGAGTAATCCTTTGGAGTGAGTTGCACTTTCAATAGCTACACGGGTTAGTCCCACAAGGAACAAACAAGGATGTCCATAGACATAGACTGATGCACACAAAATGATGTCTACGAGAGCATTAGGTTACCTTGTCCCTTGTCTTGCCAACAAGAGGGTTTGTGACTCCATGAACTAGTGCAAGATGTGGAAGTTCATTGCACTTGTCCTTGCCAAAATGATATGAGTGAGGTATGTTGGCGGAGTCACCCTCAAGAAATCTCTAGTTCTTCTTCTTCGGGATCCACATCGTCTTGATGGGAATCCTTGGAGTTGTAGTCGTACTTGATGAAGTAGAACTTGACGTAGTCTTGGGAACCCACTTGACCAAGGCCTTGGGAGCTTCTTCAAATGCATCAATCTCCTCTTGAAGCTCATCCTTGCCTTTTTTGCTTGTGGTCTTGTGGAGGAAGATCATCTTGAGCTTGTGTCCCTTTGAAGGAAGTAGGATCATACTTCTCTTGTTGAGGAACAAACTTCGCCTTGGGGTATTGATCTTCTTCCCACTCAACTCCATTGGCATTGAACTTTCGTTCAAAACCAACACCTTGGTTCTTCCGGTGCCTTCCTTGCTTGCGTACAATTTCCTCGAATTGCTTACTCCCGGCAAGGCTCTTGTAAACACCTTTCTCTATAATTCCCTTCAATAAACTATTTTCTTGCTCAAGTGTAACTTGGCTAAGAGAATCATTAGTGGAATCAAGAGAACTACTAGAAGCAACAAGATTGGATTTAACATGATTATTGTTACTACTAGAGGAAGAATCCTTCTTGTTCTTGTTACTAGACTTGACTTGAGGCATGTAAGTAGATAAGAGTAAATGCTTGGCAATGTAAGAAGAACTTTTCTTGCGAAGATCATCATTGATTGCCTTTAAGAACTCATGCTCTTGCTCAAGGTTGAGCCTTTCAAAGCGTAACTTCTCATGAGTCCTTAAAAGTTCTTGATGATCCCCTAAGATAGTTTCATGAGCTAACTTAAGAGTGTTTAGTTCTTTAGTTAGGAGCTCAATCTTCTCCTTATCATTGTCATTCGTTTTATCTTGATTAGTATGATTAATTGATGTTTCATCATAGTATTCATCACTAGAGTTGTCAATAAGTAAATCATCATCACCTAACAAGTCATCTTCATCACTATTGAAATCAACATACTCGGGGTGTGTTACCTTTGGGCCTTTAGACATGAAGCATCTTCCAGGTCCTTCATTTGGTGAATCAAATATGTCGTAGGAGTTGGTTGACACAAGTGCTAGACCGGCAACACCTTCATCTTGAGTATGTTCGGAGTCGGAGTGATAGCTTCTCTCGGAGTGATTGTCGGAGTCGGAGCCGGATACCCATTCACCAACATGAGCCTGATGTCTTCATTTTGTGTAGCTCCTTGATGACTTGTTGACGGTGTCCTGGACTAGGGGGTACTCAACACGTCGTCTCCCGATCAGTTGGATTGGGCCGAGGACCCCCATGGCCGTATACTCATGGGCCAGTCCGGACAGTTGCCGCATACAAGGAAGAATCAACAAGACTTGGCGATCAAGACAAGGACTCCTCCCACACCGGCGTATTCGGCTAGGACTCTTGTTATCCTAGGCCTCTGGTGCATTATATAAACCGAGGCCAGGCTAGTCGATAAAGACAACGACGACAACAACAACCATTACAATCATACCATAGGCTAGCTTCTAGGGTTTAGCCTCCTTGATCTCGTGGTAGATCCCCTCTTGTAAACATCCACCATATCAATATCAATCAAGCAGGACGTAGGGTTTTACCTCCATCAAGAGGGCCCGAACCTGGGTAAAACATCGTGTCCCTTGTCTCCTGTTACCATTGATCCTAAGACGCACAGTTCGGGACCCCCTACCCGAGATCCGCCGGTTTTGACACCGACATTGGTGCTTTCATTGAGAGTTCCGCTGTGTGATCGGCGAAAGGATCAATGGCTCGACTGCAGGTCAACTGCGACGTCGGCTTCTTCGTCGCCAGCTCGGCTGGTCACCTTGGCTTGACCAAGGACTGCGCCCTACCTCCGATCGTCATGTTCGGATGAAGGCCTTCATCAACACCAACTCCGATCTCTATCAAGATCATGGAGGAGTCATCCATGGAGCTCGGGGGCTCAACGTCAACATTGCCCTCAGGCAACCGTGCTGTTTTTCTGGACAGCAAATTTGTATCCGCCGCCACCACCTCCTAGAGTGTCGCTTAAACGATTACTTCAGTGGAATTATGCGGAATTAAGTCTACAACAACCCTGCAAAATTTTTGTCGAGTTTCGATGGAGGAATCTCCGGCAATCTCCGATATACCGGAGCCCTGTTGAATCTGGACGAAAATCTGGACGAGTTTAGGGCGTGGTATCCAGCATCTAGCTCGGATGTCCTTTGGAGGATCCAACCGTTGATTTACTGCGGAATTCTCATATCTACCACCTACCAAAAATTCAGCTCGATCCGACCGTCCAAACTCCGGGAAACTCCCGATTAGTGCATCACTTTTTGGATCTGTTTTCTGCGCGAGAACGAATCCGACCCGAATTCATCTTCTTTATGAACGGGATCTCGGACATCCTTTTTGAAGGAAGTTTTTGTATGGGATGTTGTGTTTTATTCTCAAACACGTCCCAGTAGTATTAAAAGTATTATTGCAATACGAACTTCACCATCGCGCCGGTGTCAAACCAGCCCGACAACATCACTCCACGGCGGCCGACCTGCGTTAGACACGTCATCGCTTTGTTGAGCCGAGCTCAATTTCTTCAGATCATCATCTCGGCAAGCCGAACGAGAATCCGGCATCGCGAAGGATAAATCATCACCAACATCGCCGCCCCACAAATTACACGGAGCGGGCATACCGGCATAGCCGCACAGTCGCTTCATCAAGCCGGCATCGACCACGTCACGACCTGCATCGGCAGGGCCGCACTATTGCTTCTTCAAGCTGGTGTCCATCATGCCGACCTACTTCGACATCTCGGCTGGACCGGGGGCTTCGCCATCTCTTCATCAACCTACTCCGAACACTTCGGCGTCACTAGCCGACTAAGCAATGGGCGCGCGGATCGAGTCCCAATTTTGGGAATCACCTTCCTTCGAATTGCTACAACAAATAAACCAGGTGCTATTAATCCTAGTATTTCTTTTTGCTTGTTTGGGTTAAATTTTTCCCAAGGAATTATTACTCTGGTTAGTCTAGCATATGTACACAGGTCTATCAAATGGTGGCTGCATTATCGACGGTCGCATGATGGTTCGGTCAGTTTCCGTACACAGTTCGGCGAACACCGCATCCGGAACTCGGACCGACCTGTGAATCCAGGCTTTGCCACGCCTTTATTGCATTACGCCGACGACCTGCATCGATATCGACTTCGGTGCCAGGCCATATTTCTTTCATTACTCACTTTGCATAAATTATTTATTATGCAACGATTTTTTTTACTATTATCTCTGGTTTGCACTATTTTTTTTGCACAGGAAAATGATCCAGCCAGACTATATCCTTTGACGTCACCTCGGCTGGACGGGGGGCTTCATCAACACTTCATTACCCCATGCCAGGGACTTCGGCATCATTCTGCCGTCCTACATTGACCATGCTATGTCACCACTTCACAGGGCCGAGCTCTTTGCTCCGCCACCTCGGGACCGGCTCTGGGATGGAACCTTGTCCCGCATCAAGCTCGGACCGCGTCATCAATACCGAACACATTAACGAGCTAAGTTGTCTTCATGCTCAAAGTTTTAAATTTCTAACTTGTGTTCGGTTCGACCAAGCATTATGCTTTTTTTGGAAAAAAAGTTGCTTGTAAAATTTTTCCTTGTCCAAACTTTGTTTGCACATACTTGACGCGCTACCCGCGCTCATTATACCTGGGGGCTTCTTTAACAGAAGCTTATTAATACGGGCTTTATGCCCAACACATGTGTCACACTTCCGCATGTACCTTTTATTCACCATTATATGCATCGATATGACTTAAGTTTTGGCCAAGCTGGGTTGCCTGGCTCCTGTGCTTACCCCTACGTTCCCGATTGTTCGGCTAGGTAGTAAAGGGAGCACCTCTGCGATTGTTACTACCGGGTCAGCCGGATGTGTACCTCAGACTGGGTGAAGCCGAAAGCTAGCATTCTTAAGGGAATATTCGGTCGGTGAACTAAAAGATGATTTTTAATTATTTACCCATCTGCCCCCAGATGATTTTCTGCTTTCATAGCAGCTTTGACATGCACTTTAGGGCATGCATCCCAGCGAAAGGAACCCTTAACGGAACTATTCTCCCTGGAAGATGTTTCTTACTACCCATGTAATATAACATAACTAGTTGGGCACTTGTCTGATACAACACTAATGACCCCTACGCCTTGTCTCCATGCATACCACGGTTCTTATATAACCACGAAGGTATTCGGACACACTCTGGACTATTGGGTCCTGAGGTCGAAGCGAAAAGGTCCGCTATGACAAACGATCTACAATCCGGCTAGAAGGCATTTTACATGTCACCTTACATTATATAGTCAACTTTTACCCAAGTCACTTGGGGGCTCTTATGTTATTTGAGCCGTTTCATACTAAGTGTTTTTCTTCTTAGTCCTTGCAAAGTTTTTATTATTTATCACTCCTTTTCTCGACATGAGTGTGCGGTCACTAGCCGAGGAGCCTAATTTCTCTCTCAAAATTGCTAGAGTTTAGTTTTCTAAACTTGCCTAATCCGTAGGCTGACCCGCTTGACGTCTTGAGATAGGATGTGTCATGTTAAAGCTCGGCAGAAGCACTTTTTTTTCTAAAGTCCAATTTTCGGATTGGCACCGAACACTTGATCTTGTTCGGACGTCATGTTTTTACTGACGTTTTTTGCTTTTCCAAGATCATGGAACTTTTAAACTATTTGTGTGTTTTCAGCACAAGTCTCGCAGTGCAACGCCGGACTCCTTTAGAGATTCGGCAAAAACATTCTTGGATATTGCTATATATGCATCAGTTTCGAATTGTGTCTTCGGTCAATAGTTGGGTTGCCCGGCTCCCGCGCTTGCCTCCTACGTTCCGCTTTGTTCGGCTCGGTGTGCAAAGGGAGAACCACTGCGATTGTGCTTCCAGCTTGCATGGTCAAGCACCTCAGTGGCGAAAGCCGAAAACTGACTGTCACAATAGGTGTAAACTGGTCAGCGATCTGATGACTATATTAAATGATGGGCCATTCATTGGCCGAAGTGTTTCCGGCTTGACCTCAACTGTCGCCGAACACTATCGGGGGCTATTAACTGGCCTCCCAAACTAAATCCTCGATATTTTGCTCTTACATTGGAGCAGAGGTTTCATGATCATGCTTAGCATGACAACCCAAAGAAAGGAACCGATAGCGGGACTATTTTCTCTGGAAGACATTTCTTCTGTTAAACAGTAATATAACATGTCTCTCCGCGTACCTTTGTTTATAAAACCGTATGGCCAGATTGCCTTGTTTGTTGTAAATCTTTGCCCTCATAAAGGCTTTATAAAGAAGGACAAACACTCCTCAGCTATTGGCCGAGGAGGTGGAAGCCGATGGTCAGTCAACAAAGTTTTGCACAATGCGGATCCGAGCATTAATGACGTAAAGTACTTGGATACATAGAGTCATTACACATAATTTGTGATTTTACTATGGATATCGATCCTTAATTCGGCCTCCCGTGCCCGCATTAAGGCTCAGGGGCTACTAGGCTTCGGGCTTATTATTTACAAATATTAAAGGGGCACATCAATCCCCTGATCTGGTGTTGCCACCCGGCCAGTGTCTCAGGGGCTACTGCATTGCCTGTTCTATGCAGAAAATTTTAAGTGCAATACAGTTTCCGAGGAGATTTTGATCCTCAGGTTGGTCGGCTGCACCCAACCTGAGTCTCGAGGACTGAGCATGCCTCTTTTTGTGTCCCGAAGTATTCTGCCGAGCTAGGACTTGATCCCCAGACCGATTTTGTAAATCAACCTAAGTCTCAGCGGCTACGGGGATCAGCGGTCTTATGTCATCCTTCAGGTGCATCTCGGGTTTTAGACCAATACATACCTTGAGGGCTACTAGCTATATATCTCGTCAGAGAATAAATTACATCAATAAAAAACATTGACCAAAAATCAGCCCATGACCGAGGTGCTTAACCACCTCGGAAGCAGTTCGACATATAGCTCGGATGCAAGTGGCTGGCTCCTTAGAGGGCATTTCCGGCATTAAGCTCGGTTAAACTCCTTCAAACTTCTTTGAACCAAGGTGATTTATGACACCTCGGATAAAGTCCGGCGTTGGAGCTCGGATACATAGTCCGGCGTTGGAGCTCGGATACAGTCCAGCGTTGGAGCTCGGATACATAGTCCGGCGTTAGAGCTGGGAAGCAGTCCGACATTGGTGCTCGGCTACAAAAGATACCTCAAATGCAGTCCGGCGTTGGAGCTCGGACGCAAGAGGACGTTACCACCCGGGAACAACTTCAAACCCGAGGCATGGCATAAAAATAACAAGGCATTGATAAAGGCCGTAAACTTAAAGGGGCTCCTCGGATACCCAACGCGTAAACTTGTCGAATGCATTTCGGCGATCCTCAAGATAGAAGATGAGCAGATTTGTTAAACCAGTTTTCAAGACCGGCAACCGAAGATGAAGAACAGTTCGGAAGAATCGAGGAGCGTCCCTAAGTTGAAGACCGGTTCAGGGGGCTACTGACGGTGTCCTGGACTAGGGGGTACTCAACACGTCGTCTCCCGATCAGTTGGATTGGGCCGAGGACCCCCATGGCCGTATACTCATGGGCCAGTCTGGACAGTTGCCGCATACAAGGAAGAATCAACAAGACTTGGCGATCAAGACAAGGACTCCTCCCCCACCGGCGTATTCGGCTAGGACTCTTGTTATCCTAGGCCTCTGGTGCATTATATAAACCGAGGCCAGGCTAGTCGATAGAGACAACGACGACAACAACAACCATTACAATCATACCATAGGCTAGCTTCTAGGGTTTAGCCTCCTTGATCTCGTGGTAGATCCACTCTTGTAAACATCCACCATATCAATATCAATCAAGCAGGATGTAGGGTTTTACCTCCATCAAGAGGGCCCGAACCTGGGTAAAACATCGTGTCCCTTGTCTCCTATTACCATTGATCCTAAGACGCACAGTTCGGGACCCCCTACCCGAGATCCGCCAGTTTTGACACCGACACTTGTCCTTCCTTTCCGAATCCTTGCTCCTCCGGGATGTTCTTCGTTCATAACTATCATCTCTACTCCTTCTCTCCCTTGGTGGTGATTCTTCTCTTCTACTTCTCCTCTTAGGTGATTCTTCTCTTCTTTTGTAGGGAGCCGTACACTCATTGGAATAGTGTCCGGGTCTTCCACAATTGTAGCAATTATGCTCTTGACTAGAAGATCTTTTGTCATTGTAGGACCTTGACTTGGAGCTTCTCTCTTTGCTTCTACTCTTGTAGAGCTTGTTGAAGTTCTTCACCATTAGGCGCAATTCTTCATTGAAGGTTTGTTTCTCACTTGATGATGTGGGGGCTTCACATGAGGCTTTGTAAGCACCACTTGACTTGTTGTGGAGCTCCTCCTTATCATTGAGTGACATCTCATGAGCAACAATTCTCCAATGACTTCCGTTGGCTTGAGATTCTTGTAATTGGGCATCATTTGGATCAATGTGCACACGGTACCATATTTTCCATCCAATGCTCTTAGGATCTTCTTGATGATGAATTTGTCAGTCATCTCTTTACTTCCTAAGCCGGCAATCTCATTTGTAATGAGAGCAAGCCTAGAGTACATTTCAGCGATGCCTTCACCATCCTTCATCTTGAACTTGTCAAGTTGACTTTGAAGCACATACAACTTGGATTCCTTGACGGAGTCGGTACCTTCATGCATATCAATCAAAGTATCCCAAATTTCCTTTGCATTCTCAAGACAACTGATTTTGTTGAATTCTTCGGGGCACAATCCGTTGAAGAGGATATCACAAGCTTGAGCGTTGTATTACAGCATCTTCAACTCATCCGTGCTAGCTTCACCGTTTGGTTCTCTCCCATCAAAGAATTCACCTTGCAAGCCAATACACACAATAACCCAAGCGGCGGGGTTATGTCCAAGAATATGCATTTTCATCTTATGCTTCCAACTAGCAAAATTTGTACCATCAAAGTAAGGACCTCTACTAGGTTGTGAAACCAAGGCTATGACCACCAAAAGCTATGGAAATCAAAGCAAATGGAGATCAAAGCTCTGATACCACTTGTAGGATCGAAAGTATGTCTAGAGGGCGGGTGATTAGACTACTTGACAAAATAAAAACTTGTCCTTTTCCCAATTTTAGTCTTTGGCAGATTTTAGCTAACTTAGCACAAGTCAAGCAATCTTAACACAATTCAGGCAAGCATGCAAAGAGTATATGAGCAGTGGAAAGTACAACATGCAACTTGCAAGAATGTAAAGGGAGGAGTTTGGAGAATTCAAACGCAATTGGATACACGGATGTTTTTGTCGTGGTTCCGATAGGTGGTGCTATCGTACATCCACGTTGATGGAGACTTCAACCCACGAAGGGTAACGGCTGCGCGAGTCCACGAAGGGCTGCACCCAAGAAGGGTCCACGAAGAAGCAACCTTGTCTATCCCACCATGGCCGTCGCCCACGAAGGACTTGCCTCACTAGCGGTAGATCTTCACGAAGTAGGCGATCTCCTTGCCCTTACAAACTCCTTGATTCAACTCCACAATCTTGTCGGAGGATCCCAAGTGACATCTAGACAATCTAGGAGACACCACTCTCCAAGAAGTAACAAATGGTGTGTTGATGATGAACTCCTTGCTCTTGTGCTTCAAATGATAGTATCCCCAACACTCAACTCTCTCTCACAGGATTTGGATTTGGTGGAAAGAAGATTTGAGTGGAAAGCAACTTGGGGAAGGCTAGACATCAAGATTCATATGGTAGGAATGGAATATCTTTGTCTCAACACATGAGTAGGTGGTTCTCTCTCAGAAAATGTAAGTTGGAAGTGTAGGTTTGTTCTGATGGATCTCTCCACGAATGAAGAGGAGGTGGAGGGGTATATATAGCCTCCACACAAAATCTAACTATTACACACAACTTGCCAATCTCGGTGGGACTGAATTGAGAAACTCGGTCGGACCGATTCAACAAATCTAGTGACCGTTAGGATTTTTGGTGGGACCGACATGCAACTCGGTAGGACCGATATGGTTAGGATTAGGGCATAACGTAATCTTGCTGAGACCGATTACACAAAATCGGTGGGACCGATTTTGGTAATAAGCTAACCAGAGAGTTGGTCAGGTAAACTCGGTGGGACCGGTTCGCTCATTTCGGTGAGACCGAAATGTTACAAAAGGGAAATAGAGAGTTTACATTGCAATCTCGGTGGGACCGATCGCTCATCTCGATGGTACCGAAACGTTACGAAGGGAAACAGAGAGATTACAATCCCATCTCGGTGAGACCGAGATCCCTATCGGTGAGACCGATTTGCGTAGGGTTTGTGGCAGTGGCTATGACATCTGAACTCGGTGGCGCAGGATAGAAAGAATCGGTGGGGCCGAGTTTGACTTATGGATTAGGTCATATGTGGATGTGAGAAAGTAGTTGAGGGCTTTGAAGCATATCACTAAGCACTTTGAGCAAGCAAGCCATTAAGCAACACCTCATCCCTCCTTGATAGTATTGGCTTTTCCTATAGACTCAATGTGATCTTGGATCACTAAAATATAAAATATAGAGTCTTGAGCTTTGAGCTTGAGCCAATCCTTTTGTCCTTAGCATTTTGAGGGGTCCACTTTTCTCATCCATGCCATGCCATTCATTGAGCTTTCCTGAAATATTTATCTAGAAATAGCATTAGCTCAATGAGCTATATGTTGTTAGGAATTACCAAAACCACCTAGGGATAGTTGCACTTTCAGGAACCCCAGGTGCCAACTTGCCTAGTCAACCATGTCCTGAGTATAGCAAACCAAAAACATATCCAATCAAAGAAGAGGAATTTCCTGATGAAGTGCCCACAGACGATGAGGATGAAAGAATGCACCCATAGTTTGTTGTTAGGAAACCACCTAATGAGGATCATGGTGAAGATTACATTCCACCCCCACAATTTGAGGAGACAGACTCTGATGAAAGAGAGGAGGACATGGACATGGGATATCTGAGACAGAGGATGAGGGTAGGCCTGATGTGCAGTATAACAGAGATGATCCTTCTTTAGCAGAAGGAACTATATTTTCAGATGTCATAGATTGTAGGAATGCACTTGCCACCTTTTCAATCAAGACCTAGAGTGAATTTATAATTGACAAGAGTGAGCCTAGTAGACTAACTGTTCACTGTGCTTATAAAAGGTGTAAGTGGAGGATGCATGCCTCCAGAATGAGAAATAGCACACTTTTTCAGGTAATACACTGTAGGACTAATGTAGTTAGTGTAAATAATAACTTTCCTTAGTAATAACTGTGCATTCATAATTGTATGGACTGTTGCTGACTATTAATTGCTACAGGTCAAAGTGAACAAGACAGCTCACATATGCCCCCAAGTGTTACAAGGAGGCAAAGGCTCAGGTCTGCAAAGAGTAGGTGGGTGGCAGATGCTGTGAAGAACTGGGTGAGGGAGAACTCAAATATTTCAGTGCCAACTCTGTAGACAGACTTGAAAAAGAAGTATGGGGTGCAGCTCCCTTACATGAGAGTTTTTTATGGTAAGAAAATGGCACTAGATAACATCTATGGTAAATGGACTGATTCATTCCAACTCTTGTATACTTTCAAAGCTGAAGTAGAAAAGGCATCTCCTGGTAGTGTGGTTAATATTGATAGACACACTGTAGAGTTTAAACTCAATGGACAGAAAAAGTACAAAGAGTGCTTTAGGAGAGTTTTTGTATCATTTAAGGCCTCTTGGCAAGGTTTTCTAGCTGGCTGTAGACCATATCTAGCAGTAGATGCAACATCATTAAATGGAAGGTATAGATGACAGCTTGCTAGTGCTTGTGCTATAGATGCATGCAACTGGATCTTTCCAGTTGCATATGGAGTGCTAGAGACAGAGAACTTGAAAGACCTAATAGGCCATCCAGAGGGATTGGTTATTCACACTGATGCCTGCAAGGGACTTGAGTCAGCTGTAGAAGATGTGTTCCCAGGTGTAGAGCACAGGGAATGCATGAGGCATCTTGCAGCTAATTTTAGTAAAAAGTTTAGAGGAAAATTCTTTGATGAAAACTTGTGGGCCTGTTCTTTGACCCACAGCTTGAAAAAGCACAAGTACCATCTCACTCAGTTTTACAGCAAGCAAGGTGTGCAAGAGTACATAGAGGAGCACCACACTAAGTTATGGGCAAGGGCTCTTTTCAATGAAACTTACAAGCTAGATTATGTTAATAATAATCTTGCAGAGTCTTTTAGTTCAAAGATTAGCAAGTGGAAAGGGCTACACATTGTTGATCTGCTTGACAGAATAAGACAATACATAATGGATAAATTTGACATTAGGCAAAGCATTGCTGCAACAACATATGTTGGTCATGTAATAATTCCAAAAGTTATGAAAATGTTGCTTGCAAAATTAAAGGGGTTGGACATGACTGTAGTGAAAAGAACTACACATGAGGCAGAGGTCACTGCAGTTGACAGAGAAAAGAGGGAGTGGAGATATCCTATAGACTTGAAAGCTAACACTTGTAGCTGCAGAAAGTGGATAATTACAGGCCAACCTTGCATACATGCACTATACTTCATTACATCAATGAGAGGTCCAGCCAGTGAGATTGACCAGTATGTGCACCCATATTACTCAGTACAAATGTTCAATGCAACATATGATGACAACTTGCCTGCAATGGAGGGGAAGAAACAGTGGGATGCAGTTGATCCTGGGTTCAAACTATGTGCTCCAGTTCAAAACAGGCCCCCTTGTAGACCTAGAAAGACTAGGATTAGGGCAAAGTCGGAAGGAAAAGGACTTGGGGCAGGAGAAAGAAATGCCCTAGATGTGGCAGACTTGGTCACCATGGCAATAAGTGCAAAGAGTCAATTGACCCAGCTTTTGGAGAAGAGGATGAGCACTGGGGTGCTGACAATGCACTTGAACACAATGATGTACTATCTGATACATATGAACCTGCAGCAACAAATGAGGATGATGTAGTACAAGAAACAGAAGCACAAGCAGATCTTGAAGATGATGCACCAGTTCCTGTAACTGATGCACCAACTGTAGCAAGTGCTGTAGGAACTACTATGAGGTAACCTACTATTATAACTACAACTAATTGATTTATCTAACAAATTACTTCATTATTACCTAATAAAAGCTTGTGTTGTTACTTTTCAGCCCAAGGAAAATTACAAAAGGCCAGCAGGGAGAGGTGACAACCCTCTTTCACCAAAGAAGAAGTCGAAAGGCAATACGCTCACGACTGGTGGTTCTGTAACTGGAAGCAACCAGCTTAGCAGGTCTGCCTCTCCTAAGAAGGTGCCAGCTGATGCTAGGAGCACTAGGAGCAAGTCCAAGCTCTCTTCTAATCCTGCATGCAACACTAGGAGCAAGAGGGGAAACTTGCTGCGAACACTGTGTGATCATGTCATTTGAGTCATGTTCGAACTATGTAGCAGAAGCTTTGAACCATCTGTTTGTTTGAACTATTTAGTTGAGTTGCTGTGTGAACTACGTAATGGATCATGTTGTCTCATGTTGCTGTGTGAACCTATGTAATGGATCATGTTGTCATACCTTGTTGTCGATGTTGGCATTTTGTTGGTATTATTTGGAATTGATCCTGGTCATAAGTTGCTGTTGTTAATCATTGATGTTGACCCTATTATACATTGTTGGTATCTTGAGTGACCACAATGATGCAGTATCATTTATCATTGATGTTGTCGATCACTTCCTCCGGCACGTATTACTTGTCGCTCAAATGGATGTCGATCATGTTTCGTTGGGACCATTTGATCGATGAGTAATATGGATTGGAGAGGTACAAACAAAAACAATAAGACAGAGAGAGATCACAAGATCCAACTGATGCTTTTCAATTACTTTGTCTTTCCAAAAGATGCATAGCATCAAAGTTACACAACCAGGAACTACTCACATCATGAAAAAGTTCACAACATCAAGCTAATCTCTACTCGGTGCCAAACTAGCTTGTTCTCACTGACTAATATGCATTCTTTGAACCAAAAAAATATGATAGAATGAATATGCCAACAATTATCATAAAAAATGCCCATGTTTCCATCTGATCATGCTTCTTCTGCAACTGTAACTTTAACTTCTTCTTTTTCTCTCTGAGATGTGTCACCCTCTTCTCTAAACGATGAGATATGAGCCAATTTGCTTCTAGTCCATCATGTAGTGTCTCAAATGCACGCCCCACAAGATCTAGAGGAGGAGGGTCAACCCACACAGCCCATTCACATTCATTAGGAAGCTGCAACATAAAAAATATCGTCAAAATGTGACCTCCGCACCAATTTGTTGCAAAGCAGATACAATCTACCAAATTACATCTAGTGGGCATCCAAGAAAATGTCTCCCCATGCTTGCTCCTCCCTAGGTGACACGACGAGCGGGAACGAGCCCGTGCCCCGGGCACCGATGCTTGGAAAGCTTCTCAAGGCCACAATAACTCAGATCCGACATGTAGAACTCGGAGGAGAATTGCACTATGCCGCCCCCATCGACCTACGAGAGAGCAAATCCCCAATTTTACCTCAAACCCTAACGAGAAATCCACGGGCGCGCACAAATCAGATAAGAATAACTTACCTCCATGGCGACGAAAGAGCTTGCGGATGACATGCGTGAGGTACACATCTACGCGGCCTCACTACCCGAGCTCTAGAACGATGCCGTTCGTGCGCCGCCGGTGCGGTCACCAAGAGGGGAACGAGAGAAGAGGTGCGTCGCGAGGTAGAAGAAACAGAGTGAGCGAGTGGATAGCATTTCGATACGGGCCCACATGTAAGAACCAGGGGCCAAAATGTCCAACAGACGCCAAGTTACCAGTCAAAGACCATTGACCCAACGGAAACGGCCCGGAGGGGGATTTCTGTAAGGGCCACAAACGGAAGAGGGGTATTTTTGAGCATACCTGAAAACTAGGGGCAAATCCCAGGTGGTGGCTCAAGTTAGGGGGAGAAATGGAATTGTGCCTTTATTTTAACAATGAACATAGTTTATTGAATTTTCAAATTTTGAACGGGTCCCTACCCCTAGTTCACTTGTACTTGTTTCTGTTCTTGCAACAACTTGCATTATTACGCCATGTGGAGAAAGTATATTATCAGTGAGAAAACACTATTCTTCTGAAGAACTGGAGCTAGATTTTTTTCCAGAAACATGGTACACCATTGTAGATATCCACATTTATTTCGAAAGATGCTATGAAACTGATCTCGGTATTACTTCTAGTTGAGTCGGCTCACGCATAGGTGGCTAGGGCGAAGTTAGCCTCCCCTTCAAGATCCATCGATTAGCCTATCCTCTGTCTACCGCTCTGATGGATGGTGGCATGAAGGGGATTCCTGGTGTCTCAACCCCTGTTAGTTTAGGTTAGGTTAGTTTTTCTTTCAATTCTCGTAGGGGTGGCGTTCAAGTAGATTTTTTTTGAAATGTTCAACGGGGGGGGGGGGGGGAGGCTCCCCACCTGAATATATATTTCAAAACCTGTCGGGTGTTACAGATTTAAGAGTGTTGCGATGATAGGAACTCATGCCACAGACCGGTGTGGCTCTTTAAAGTTTTAGATTTAAGTCTATGAGACCAAACAATCAATCATCTAAGATAGCTCTCAAGGAGTTTGAAGCTGCAACATCTAGACTTTGGAAAACTTTCTTGTTCCGTGCATACTAGATTTTCCAAAGAATCAGAAGGAGCATGAAGGGGTGGACCGTGGTAGGCAGCGAGTCCGGAAGAGTCGTACTGAAGAGACCATTGATAGGTCTGAATAGAGGACATATGACGACTGCTCTTCAAATCCTGCGAGCTGCTGGACAAGTAAAAAATAGGTGTTCATGATCCTCCACCAAGTGAGTACATCTAGGACAAGCTGTAGTATCTAGTATGCTCTTCTTATGCAGATTCTTCCTCGTGTTTAGGCGATCAAGGTAGAATAGCCAACCGAAAATCATAACCTTTTTGGGCACCTTTGAGTCCCAAATATCATTAAGAATGGGATCCGAGAGGGCCGCATATGCTCCTTTTGTGGAAAAGGCAGCGCCATTAAGCAGTCGACGATCATCCAGAACCTGAGAGAGTGTACAATCCTGCAACAGGGAGTTTAGAGAAGCAAGTTCTGCAATCGCAGTAGAGGTTAGTCGATTACGAAGAGCAAGTTCGATCCCATCTTGCAAAATAGTGGCTACCATGGCATTTTGGTTTGTGTGGTGAGAAAAAAGAGCATGGTACACTAAAGACAGGGGTTCCGGCTTTAGCCAACGATCTAAGCAAAAAAAGTAGAGCAACCATCTCCAACAGTGCACTGGGAAATCTCTCTCAAACTCTGTAAATGCTTGAAGATGGTTTTAGCTAGGAAGGAGCTATTTTTGCCATGTCCAATGTGAAGTGGCGAGTGGTGTAAGACCCAATCCTTCTAGGAAAGGTTTGTGGAGTGTAAAAATTTATAAGCAAATTTCAGCAGTAGACAAAAGTTCTGTGCACGAAGGTTTTTTACACCTAGACCACCTGCTTCTCTACAGGTACAAACTTTATCCCAAGCAACTAGGCATTTTCCCTAGAGCAAGTGTCGTTGTTAGACCAAAAAAAGTACGCCGTTTCTTGTCGATAGCTTCAATAACCTGGACAGGGAGAGAGAAACAGAGCATAAAATAGGTAGGAAGGCTGTCTAGAACGACCGAGAGGAGAACAAGCTTGCCACCGCAAGAGTGAAGTAGCGTGCACCACCCGGCTAGGTAGATATCACAACGGTCGATGACTGGTTGGAAGGCTGAGGGGGGAACTTTGTAAGGAGAGAGAGGTAGGCCGAGATAAGTTTGTGGAAAGGAGGAGATGTTAGTGGTAAGGTCAGCTGCCATAAGTGCCGCATCGGTGGGGTCAACATTAAGAGGGATAAAAGTGGTCTTATCAAAATTGATCTGGAGACCAGTGGCCGCGGCGAAGCTGTCTAAAATACTCTTGAGGTGTTTGGCGGCCCCAGGCATAGCTTTAACTATGATAAGCATGTCGTCGGCGTATTGAAGGATGGGGCAGGGAATGTGAGGACTTAGGGGGTGCAACAAATTACCTTCACGGTTGGCTTTGACGATCATTTGTTGGAGGATGTCCGCGACAATAATGAAAAGGTAAGGGGAGAGAGGGTCGCCCTGTCGGAGGCCATTTTTACACTGAATCCACCTCCCAGGGATGCCATTTAGCACAACGGTAGTGGATCCAGGGTTTAGGAGAGAGTGAATCCAGTAGCACCAACGAGGGGGAAACCTCTAACCTGAAGGGCATGGAGCAGGGTCGTCCAGCAAACAGAGTCAAAAGCTCTCCAGAAGTCGAGTTTGATGATGAGGGAGGGAGCTTTCCTTTTAGCACAACAATGTAGGATATCTGCAGCGTAGAGAAAGTTTTCGGAGATGTTACGACCGGACAGGAAACCGGTTTGGTCAGCATGAACCAAGAGGGGGATAACACTACAAAAAAATACACTTCCGTGATGATATGTGTTTGTCACAGTAGGTCGCGTTTTTTGTCATGCATGTACATCCATGATGATTTTATGACAGAATCAAGATAGTCATACATGTGCTATCGTAGAAGTGTTCCATGACATTACCAAAATTATCATCACGGAAGTGTCCACTTCCATGACGATAAATCGCGCGTCACAGAAGTGCTTTCATCAAGGGTGACCAACACATGGCATCCACCATAACGGGACGCCGTTAAGCTATCAGGTTCGGTTTTGGATCCGATAACCCGTTAACAACCCGGACCAATGGGGATTTTCCATGTGTAAAATTATCATTGGCCAGAGGAAACACGTGTTGGCTCACCGTTGGGACAAATGTCATCCTCTCATTGGAAGGAGGCGCCTATGATACGTCGACATGTGGCACGGCCCAACAGAGGCCCATTCCGGTGAAAAGGCCAGCCCATTTGACTTGGTCAAAAGGTGACGGGCCGGCCCACGGAAAGCATGTTAACGGCATGTTCGTATATAGCCCATTTACGGCCCGCTAACTCCCGACCCGTTATGACCTATCGGAATTCAGCCCATTACCTTCATCTCGGCCGTCCAATATGATTCCAACCCGTTGTAACTTCTGGCCCATGTATGGCCCATGATGTCTTTCGGCCCATATGAGGCCCTCTGTAACTCTCGGCCCATTAAAGGCCCGAGATGAAACTGGCCCATAATGAACAGTGTCTCGCTTTATACCCATTAACAACCCATTGTTCCGTCGGTCGTTTCAGCCTGTGTTAACTTTCGGACTTCTAAGGGCCCATTTATTCTTGGGCTCATTTCTAGAATTCGGTTAGTTATAGTCCGTTACTAGCCTGTTCCGTTTGTGGGCCAAATTTAGCCCATGGTTACATTTGGCCCGTTTGTGGCCCATTAACCTGTTGGGCTGTTTTCATAGCGTTATCAAATGCGACCTATTAACGGCCCGTTATGGTCCACGAATAGTATGACCCATGTTTTGCGAAATGATTATACGCTCCGTAGAAGGCCCATGGGTCCTACGACCCATAGAAGACCAATGGATCCTACGGCCCGTAGAAGGCCCATGGATCATACGGCCCGTAGAAAGTCCATGGATCCTATGGCCCGTAGAAGGCCCATGGATCCTATGGCCCGTAGAAGGCCCACAGATTCTACGGCCTGCAGGAGGTCCATGGTTACAACAGTCCGTGTGCTGCCATGATTATTGTGGCCTAGTTACCAAGAATAGGTTATTGTGGCCACTAGAAAAACGCGGAAAAAGAAATGCAGTGACTACAAGCAAACAACTAACAAGACAATAAGGAAATAAATAAGCAAGCAACTAACGCTAGCCTATTATAGCTATTACAAATATTACATCCACTGGGCATCAAAGTTCACCACCAGTGCAAATATAGGGAACAAAGCAGCATATTACATACACTGGCCGTTAAAATTGGCCACTAGTGCAAATAAACGAGGCAACAAAACAAGTCCATAACCGAAACAACTTCAGAAGAGCTCAAGAAACGTTATCCTGGGTATCCACCATGCTGGCAATAAGCTTAGCAAGCTTATTAGCTTTGTCCTGTTTGGCGCTAAAATCCTCCAACACTTGTTGTTGCACCAGAAAGTATGCATCTGGTGCTCCAGGGACTTCCGCAGTCCTTCCACTTCTTGTCGCAGCACAACTGATCGATGTCTTTCAGCTTGTAGTTGAGACTCAAGAAATCGAACTGATTCAGACAGTGAGTTTGAATAGCTTGTGCAAGCGGTAGTGGCCAGTAACTCAAACAGTAAACCAAGACAGGACTTTGGGGTTGCCTCACTGTCTTCAAGATAGTTTTCCTTAGCTGTTTTATTAGCTTTGTTGGAGACCAACAAGGATATCTCACGATCCTGAACCTTATCTGCATTACTTCCTTTATCATTGCTTAGTAAGGCACTCTTCCCCAATATTCATTCACCATTCTAAAAGAAGAAACAAGCAGCCACATAACAGGTTTAGCACGTACTAGTATATGAAACTCATTTCGGTGATACAGTTCATTAGTAAGGTGGACAAGATTAAACAACCAAGTCTTCTATTACCAAGTAGTACATTATAAAAGCATCAAACAAACATATATCTATGTCCTATGGTCACTGCATTGTCTTGCCAAATCAAAATAGAGACACGGTTCAAATCATATCAGTTCAAGAGAAAGCAACACCGAAAGAATACAAAGCGTGGGAAACTACACGGCACACCAAGATTTCATATGGTTACCACGGGTCTACATGTACAACAACACTATTGGCCCTGTTATGATGCTAGTAATGTTAGTGTGCATGATATGAGAAGTCAACTATATACACAATTGAAACTGAAATCAACAGAGCTATTTATAAGAGGAAACCTATTAAAGAAACATGCGTAAACATACCTGTTGTTCCATTGGAGTTTCCATTGGATCGTTCAATTTAAAAATAAGTTTGTACAAGTAAATACAGTGATACAAGAGCAAAGCAGTATGCACGATAACAATGAAATCTTAAATGAGAACAATTGTTCTTTAGGTTTAAGCACTTGTTCTACATGAACAGAGTACAGTAAGATGCAAGCATATAGTACTTAAAATAAAATGAGCTCATAGACGCACATTCTTGGTTCGGGACCAGTAAAGAACAAGGCCTTCCCAGTCATCGTCCAGTAAATGTGTCTCGGGAGAACGTAAGGGAATTTGATGAGTTTCTTTGCCAGTGAAGTAAGTTCTCTTTAGGTAATTCTGATACTGCCACCAAGCATTCTTGAAGATAGCAGAGGTATTAGCACAGGTTACCTCATCCTAAGTTTCCAAGTCGGTCCTTCTCTATAGAGAAAAAATGGGAAAAATTGTTGTATTATAACCATCATGGAGGTAGAATGTATGGGACAAAGCAAACTAATTTCCATGAATAACATTACTTACACATAACTCCTGACAAACACCTGCAACTGCATTTTCCTTCATCTTCAGTATAATATTTCCATGATGGAAGATACGCACATAGGATTTAACAACATCAAATGCGATACATGCTAAACTATGAATGGCTGGTTGTGTTTCCTCCAAAGGAATATGTGTACTAACTTGTGGAGTTGGGGTTTGCCATGGTAGTACTGGCGCTTTGGGCACTGGAGCTGCCTTACTAACTGCTCTTGTTTGGGAGCTCTGTGGTGGAGATGGTGCTGTGTCAACAGGAACTGGGTTACTATCTGCTGGGGTTGGGGTTAGATTGGGTGAAGCTGGTTCTCTGTCCATCGCAGTAGGGGTAAAATCTGCGAGAGTCTGGGTTATGTGTGGTAGGGCTGGTTCTCGTGCATGTACAACCGGGTGCTATCTCCACCAAGAGGTAGCACTGTTTTATTTGAAGACCGTGTTTTTACTCCGCTAGATACTGCCATCACCCGCTCCAATTCAAATGGCTGATAAACAGGAAACATAGTTGAATGTACAACATTGTATGAGAGACAGATGCAATAGATAGTGTGGAAAAAAGAGGGCATTAAATAGTTGACATGTATATTGTTTAACTAAAATGGATAGCATGACATAATTTCACATATATGATGTCTATCTAAACTGGATAGCATAGCATAACATAATTCAAAGATATGATGACTAACTAAACAGGATCGCATGACATAATTCACATACATGTTATCTAAGTAACCAGGATCGCATGATTTAATTCACATATGTGATTTATATGCTAAGCAGAGGGCATTCACATATATGATGTCTGAACTAAGAACATGGTGTTGAATATTGTGTATATGATGTCTAAACTATCCAATGCAAGACACCATATGCATGATATGAGCAGTAGAACTGTGCCAAGTTAGAGCATACACCTCGGTGGGGGAATAGGACCGGTCATCTGTCTCTGAATCCATCTCTGAGGAGCTATTGAGACCCAGCAAGAGATCTGCTTTGACAGGTAGCATTGTCTGCTTTGAAGGCCTTGTTTTCACTCCAGTTTTTTCCATCACCCACTCAAATGGCTGATTCACAGGAAGAGTAGTTTAATGTACAAACATTGTCGATAAATGGAATTTAATGAAGAAAAGGATGGTCTAGATATCATTCAAATATATGATGCCTGGTTAAATAGGATGGCATTGAACATTTCACATATATTATGGCTGGCTAAAAGACATGAGACTGCATAATTCCCATATATGATATTGAAACTAAACAGGTGGAATTACAGAACATGTCTAAACTAAGAAGATGACATATATGATGTCGAAAGTAGGCAGTGCAAGGCAACTTTTGCATGATATGACTAACATCATCATGCAAAGTTAGAGCAAACACCTTGGGCGTAAATAGGAGTGGCCAACTGCGTCGGAATCCGCCTCAGAACAGATATCTTCCTATGGATTACAATCTGGAGAGGGGGGGAGGGTTTGTCATTGAACCCACCATGGAGCGATGTCTGCATGACATTGTATTGCCGCGCAAAACTCTTCTCTTTTTCTCTACATGTTCAACATGACTGTGTACAATATCTGACATGCATACAAAAAATATAGTGAGATTATGTAAGGAGAGCATGCAGAAATCTAGAGTAATGGTAACAACCAGTGGATGGATCCAAAAATAATGATACCAAGATGATGATTGCTTAAAAAATAGATGATGATTGCTTTACTATTTGTATTTGTTTCCCACCCAATATGAGCAACATAGGCATACTCTAGGTGAACCAGATATTAGACATAGATACTATTCATTGTTGCCTTGATATGTGCCTCACAACTAATTTAGAACTCAAGTTTGAACATCAATTTGGACCTGACTTGGAGTCTAAGAGGTGAACAAGAAAATAAAGTAGCAGCTAATATTAAGAATGCATAACATAAGCAGAAACTAAAGAGTGCGACCTCTCTTGTGGACCCGTGTACTCCTCAGGTTCATTTGCTGAGTCGATGATGTGATGCCGTTGCGGTGGGTGCCAGAGGCAAGAAAGGAGGTCTGAGGCGGCAAAAGACGGTCAGGAGTCATGATGTCTGGTTTGGTGGATGCTTCTATTGATGGAGCAACTCAGGTGAGGTGGATGACATCACGGCAGGAGCAGGACAAACCACACAAAGTTTTCTTCGACACCTACCTGTAACTGAAGTAATTCTGTAAGGGCTCATTTGGCTTGCATGATTCTAAAAATGCATGGATAGGAAAAACACCGGAATAGGATAGGAATGCACATGGTAAACAGAGCATTTGTAAACACTGGATTTCTATCAACTTGGGAGTTTGGTTCACAAGAATTGGTAGAGCAGAGGAATGCAAAGAAACATGTCCAAAATAAAGTGAAACCATATGAAAGCATGTACAGTTAGAATGTTATTCTGCCACTAATGCACTTAGTCTTGTTTTCATGCTTAGGATTTTGAAAAGTAGGTCCAGGTGGATGCTTTGCTCCATTCCTTTCAAAAAAATGCATGAATAATTGAATAGTAGAGTGCCATAGGAAAATTTCCTATTGCTATGTTTTTCCATTGAACCAAAATAGCCCTAATGGATCAACATGAATGTAGAGTAATAAGTGATGCAACAAGTGTACAACATCTTTGCCGTAGCCGTGTCAACCTCAGCATCATTGGGTTGGTCGCTGAAGAAGTTGAGGCAGAGGTGGCTGTCGGAGGTGTGGAGGAAGATCTGAGGAATCTGTAGACAGCGTCCAGGGCACTGCTCTGTTGTGATGGATCGTTTTGTCGTTGGAGCAGCTCCGGTGAGCCGTAAGACGTCAAGGCTGAAGCAGCACAAGACAGACATTGTTAATATCAAGTGGGATTCTAATAGCATCTCCAATAGATGATGTAAAATAGATGTAAAATTTACATCACCAAAAACCACCTGACTACAACAGATGATGTAAAAACTGTTGACTCTGAACTTAAATGTCGAAACTGAAATTTACTATGGAATATGAATGTTACTGTCGAAACTGAACACAATGGTAGCAGAGAGGCACTTGACATGTAGTTTAGGGAGGGCCTGCAGTTCATCTTCAACCTGCACCCCCTGAGCCGCCAGGAACCACCGGCCGAACCGCCGGCCCCCGCGCCGCCTCGCCGCCCATAAACAACTCCCCACCGCCGATCCGCCGCCACGCCGCCGATCCGCCGCCACGCCGCCGTCCCGGCCAGCCCTCTAGCCCCCTCCCCTGCCCCCACCGTGAACCCTAAGATAGATAGTGGGGTACCTCTACGGTGAGCCCTCGTTCCCGCTGTGGGTGGTTCTTCCTTAACTCTGGCAAGCCCCCCCACCCCCTGAAAATCGACTGACCCAAAAGTCGATTCAGTCGACTAAAGTGTAGCTAAATCGGAGCAGAGCAGCAACACGAGCAAGGGTGAGAGCAGCAGCAGCAGTGCAAGCGAGCGAGCGAGAGCCGGAGCAGCAGCAGCGCGAGCGAGAGCCGGAGCAGCAGCAGCATATCCGGCTGGTATGGCCGCCGCCGCTGAAGGGGCATCACACTGGGGGAGAGCCGCCATGGAGATGTCGCCCGCGGTGCCGGCTTCAAGGTAGCCGCTCCATGGGGGTACGGGATGGAGCATCGTCAGCGTCGGGAGGTCGAGTTAAGGAGAAGGTGTGATGCGATGAGTGTACAACCTATTTGGTGGAGCTGAGTAGGCCTTGGCTTCGTCCGAGGAGTCGGTGAGGATGTTGCGGTTCTGGTGGAGCAGGTTAAGGCAGCGCTGTGGGGGTAGAGCAGCCGCGATAGACGAGGCGATCGTCGGAGCAGCTCCTTGGAGGTGGAAAATGGGGCGGCTGAACCGGCGGGACGACGAGATGGACGACGGATCCTCATCCGGGGAGGTGGACGAGGGACGTTGAGCTATTGTGGTGGACGATGTCGTCGGGGAAGAGACTTCGGCTGGGCAGCGGTGAGGTGGCGGATGGAGGAGGGTGGGGTTTCGCAGCTGGGGCGGAGAGGTTATGGTGGCCTAGGATTTCGAATGGCGAAAAGGAGGCGATGGGAGGGGGTGAACCATGACTTAGGGACGCGCTTGCCCAAAATGTAGGGTGTGTCACAAAAGTACCCCCACCGATTTGAACTAGCGTCCCTTTCGGCTTAGGGTTAGAAGGGGGATTTCGCGTGTCGGGATTTGGCAGCTAGAGGGAGTTTTCGCGCGCCTTGTAATTTCGGGATAGCAAGCGCGGGTTGTGAAGGCGCCAGTTTTGGGAGCACGAGATCTGAATTTTCGGGATATAACAAGGCGTGGGTTGAATTTTAGGGACAAGCCTAACGTGTAGTATTGTACTTGTACGTACCAAATCAATTCGCACTTCCCTCAACGAAAAAAACAAAATGATAAAACTATTCACACCACACAAAGAGAGAGTCTTGTCCCATTTTACTATGCAAATGCTATTCAAAGCTACTCCCTCCTTCCATCTATATAGGGCCTAATGCGTTTTTCGATGCTAACTTTGACCAAATATTAGAGCAATAATATATGACATGCAACTTACACAAAGCACATAGTTAAATTCGTGTGTGAAAGGAGCTTTCAATGATATATTTTTCACATTGTGCATGTCATGTACTATTAATCTTGTCAATAGTCAAAGGCGGTCTTAAAAACGCATTACACCCTATATAGATGGAAGGAGGGAGTATGAATCCATGTTATGTCCAATTAAATTTTTTCGCTGGCTGTATAATGCATGTAACCTACTCATACCAACATTTTAGTGCATTCCAAATGTTTATACTACCGCTGCAATTCGAACTAAATTCGAATTTGTTTCCCTATTTCAATAAGAATCTACAATCATGATTGTTGCCAACTTCAACCATCATTCGTGTATTACCTTAACACCACACCACATGATTACTATAGAGATGAAATATGTGTACTATATGAACTCGAATTCAATTTTTTGAATACACTTGATGTTGATTCCAAATAATAGTATATTTGATGTACTAACTATATATTCATAATCTAAACCATGTTCCATATGCACACCGTGTTTATCACACAAAGTATAGTGCCCCGCCCCCTATATTATGACAAGTATTTAGCCCTGAGCTGCAAAAGCCACACATTAGCCCAAATTATAATCAATGTTCTATATATATATATTATATGTAGTACTAGCAAGATGCCCATGCGTTCCACGGAACATCAACATGATCAAGGGGAGGCCTTATTTGCAAATATGGAGAGGGGTGTGGGTATATTTTTTTCAAAATTGCCATAGTTTCCTTCCTATCCATCAGATATAAATCGGACAACCTATATTGCAGGATGGCGGGCACACCATCATCAACAACTCTGTTTTTTATAAGAGTAGAGATAAAATATATTATATGTAGTATAACATGTTCATAACCACACCATGTGTATCACCGTTATATATATTCACACATGTGTCAGTTTAAAACACTATGATAAATTCTTCAAATATCCGAATTCGCTTTTTATAATGAATTATGATCTCTATTCGTCTTTTACACCCACACAATCCTCTTATCTTTGTAGCTAGTGCTAACTTTCTCTCGCGCATGCACACGCCCACATCCCTCTCACCCTCCCTCAGCATTCTCTAGCTCCATCGCGCAAATTCATTTTTTCACTTTAGGTCGTTCACCCATGGTGTGTGTAGGCCCCCCAGCTCCTTTACGGCACACATCAACCGATATGCCTCTCTAGCTAGGTGTGCCTACCACAAACAGAAGCTTACCCTCTTCCCTTATCACCGTCCATGCCACACTCCAACCACTCTTTTCATCGATCTCGTACTCGCACACTCGTTCCCCCTCGATCTAGTATGCCTCTCACACCACCTCCTAGATGCATCACTCTCTCTCTATCCTTCTCCCCGTGCCTTATTTGCTTCTAACACATACATGCATGTATACCGATTGATCTCCCAACATATACCTAGGTCGACTTTAACTATCCCCCCCACCCATCCATCGACGTACCTCACAAGTTATGTCTCTCCTTTCTCTGACAAAGGACGATTGATCTTCCTATGTAGTTATGTCTGCTTACCACAGCCATATCATCCCCCCTCATCATTCATGCATGCCTCCTGGCCCGTCTCTCACACGCATGTGCACAGATAGGCAGCCATCCCCTTTCTTATTGATATTGCAGGCGTGCCCTTCGTTTGTCTAGCAAGCCTCTCCCACCATTTGTTAGAAGCAACTCCACTACCACCCCCTCCAACACTCTAGCTCTGTCTCTCTCCCAACCTTATTCCTCTCCTACACATATGCATGGATGCCGATCGATCTCCCTTAATACATAAGGTAGGCCTCTCTCCTCCTCCACACATATACCAGCCATCGTACCTCTATAGTTAATTGGCCTCCCCCACCACCACACACCGATAGTTGAGCATTGTAGGTAGGTATCCATGCCACACAGAAAAACTGCACCTGTCCCCTCTCATGTTTCAGTAGGCCAGCCACTCTATATCTTTGACGTGGGCACACACAAATTCGATGGCACTCTTTATCGATCGCGCGCGCGCACACACACACATTATCCCTCTCTTCGATTCTATGGATACCTCAAGCCGATGATATATCCAGGACTCTATTTCACACACATTGCATATGTTATATTTTTTTATTGACCCCCCCAAAAAAACACCCATGAACCCACACAACATATCTCTCTACGTTTGTATCTCTCTCACACAACCCCATGTAGGTGGTGTACGTACACAAGAAGAGAATAGGTGCACGTACTTGCCCAGCCACACCCGCGCGGGTACACGGTGGAGCTCATTTCTATATGAAATGGCCGCCCACGTGCTAATTTGAACGCCTGTAGCGGTTGTTTACCTATGGAGGTCGTGTACCACGCGTGCACGAAACAAAGTCCAACTTGATGCGTTGGTGCGTTATTTATAAATAAAGTTATATCGCTCAATGGCATGTACACAGAATATAAAATGATTTTTATGGAGAAAAAGATAGTCCGCTCCACTATATACAATGGAGCCTGCCTGCGTGGGTTTGCCTCTCTTCAGAGTATCTCACACAAGGCTGCGGTGGCCTCTCTCTCTCTCTCTGTCTCTCACCGTTGGTCACTGATCCGGCCGCATCTCGTCCGCCGGTGAAAAGGGAGGATGTGCATCATTTCTCTGTTCGACGACACCGAGGCAGCACGTCCCGATCTGCGATACACACCGTTCTCTCTGACCAAGCTCCAGCACGGTAGGGCCTACGCCACCTGCTCGCTGCTGTAGTATGAGCAGATTCCACCCGCCGCCGCTCACCTAGTTACATCCCGACGACCTCCACGTATCCCCTCCGGCCTTGCTCCACTGCCCGTCTTCCCACGTCGCTGCATGTGGAAAATCTTGCATGTGGATCTTCCATAGTTCTTTGCCCAAAACGTAGCTCGTCCAACGTACTTTTCATATTGCAATCTCGTCCTCAGTCCGTTTTAGACAAACACAACATTGTTGTTATCTTCCCTTAGGACAAGGAATATGCTTCTTTTTTGTCGTCGCATGTGTCATCAACTGTTATTGGCCAGTAATTGTTTCCTTTCTACCTATTTTTTGCAAACAGGGCTATTCATTTCACCTCGTTGCTATTGTGACCTTTTGGTGAACTTCACAACTCACTTTTTTCTTAAGAGTGTTTTGTGAAGTTGTACTAAAATGTCACACGGGCATTGTCTCTACATTTCAATGCGACTGCACAAAGGGAGATTGGTTTTGCTCTATCCTCCTCATCCAACTCCGAGCCTAATCTTCTCCAACTAGTTAGTCTTAAGAGACTGCAAAGGTGACCGACTTCTATTTGTGTGTTTATTGTTTCATCAGCAGTCCTCTATTATCGTAACCACACTTAATATCTTTGGAACAGGGACGCTCAGCTCTATTTTAGTGGAACTGCACAAAATGATCGGAATGTTGCATGCTCCAGACAGCTACTTCTTTTCCCAACATGCCTTGTTGATTTAGACAGAGCTAGGGGGACATTGCTGCTAATGAAAGCATGGATCAATTTTAATTTAACACCTTCTCACAACTTTGTCTTCAATTGTGATGTAAATATTAACTCTAATATGCTAATCATTGAGATGCATTAGCAAGGAAGTTAGTTTTTTATTGTTTCCGAAAGAGCATCGATGGCAAGACACACGAAACAAAAGCTGAAAGCTCAGAGCATTGTACAGTTTCATGTTGCTGGAAAATTATTTGTATAGTATGTCAATTATGTAAACAAATGCCGGAAGTTTGATAGCATTGCCAGAAGCCTCTTCAGCATCCGGGTCCATGTGCCATGCACAAAATTATACTCCTCCGTTCCTAAATATTTGTCTTTTTACAAATTTCAAATGGGCATATTTTAGAGTGTAGATTCACTCATTTTGCTTCGTATGTAGTCACTCATTGAAATCTCTAGAAAGACAAATACTCCAGAGTATATTTAAGAACCGAGGGAGTAGTGCACAACCGCATGGGAGACTCAGCCCGGTCGTTGCGCCGCATTAATAGTGAGTAATGAGCAGTCAAATCATAAGACCCACCTTTCCCACTATAAGTTGCTCGGAAGAAGCAACCATCTATACACTCTTCTTTGAATCCGCTCATACTATTGCATCTGTCACTGTTTATAGAGAGCTCTTCAAAAAAAAATCTCTGGATCCAAGGCGACTAGCGATCGGCCTGAAAAATAGCATTGGTAGTTATAGCACGACGTTATTACTAGAGGAAATAATGCGTACACACATGCATGCAGTGCTTCCACCCCGGGTACACACATGCATGCACTTACTCCATTCCGTAGTACATCGAGAGAAAATTGTGGACTTGATTGCGGTCACCACGCCCTAATTAATTGAGCATTAAACCAAATGTGTCTAAAGTATCTCTGGTGGTGCATTGAGAGAAATGCATCAGAATGAAGCGCGCCC
Source organism: Triticum aestivum (assembly GCF_018294505.1). NCBI lineage: Eukaryota > Viridiplantae > Streptophyta > Magnoliopsida > Poales > Poaceae > Triticum > Triticum aestivum. The sequence continues at coordinate 543,520,465 of NC_057804.1, read as the reverse complement.
TATAAACTGTAATGGAGGGAGGAGTAGTAAGAATGTGCAGTCGGTCAACGCACCTCCTCTTGGCATATCACTGACATGTGGGACCGGAGTGTGAGCAAACCGATCTCAATTGATGGTGAAATGTCCAACCCGCCGTTCCTTGAGAGAGACGAGGAGCGAGAACACAAAGACGGGCTCGCACGGAGGCCAAGATGTATTAGAGCATGGTTGATCGATATCATCATTACATGTTGGATGTTCTTTAATACTATACTATTGGGCTGCCGTTTTCCGCCCTTCTCCCGAATAAATGTGTACTTTATGAGAGATTAAAATAAGATAAGAGTAAAAATGCTCCACCATGCGGTTCTAGTAGTAGTACTACTCATACTACTAAACCTTGTGCTTGGATCTCTGCCTCTTCGTAAAGTCGAACAATGATGGTACTCCACATGTTGGGTACTATATATAGTGTATGTCTCTGGCAATATGACACCGAGTGAACTGATGCATGTCCATCGCCTGGGCGAGGGTAGGTTGCATTAGTCAAAAGGCGTCAGCGAGCTTCACCTTGTCATGCAAGCTTCTCCTCGTTCTGTGAGTTGACGAGACACACCAAAAAGTAGTGCTAGTCCATACTCCCTCCTTTTCGGTTAATATGGCTTAATATTTTTTGCGGGTAAATGAGAGAGCTATATTCATATATAAGCATTCTTAGGATGATCAGCCAAGAGACTGGTCACTAGGAAGCGAGGTACCCCACAAAAAAAGAAGGAAGCGAGGTGTTTCATCAAGCCAGCTCTCGGCCACATTCAAAGTGTGATATGACCACGGCGACACGCGCTTGTCAGAACAGACCCAGTGTGGTGCCACATAAAATTCATCGTGGAACAGACGGAAAGTTGCGAGCATTATGCGGTCCGAGAATAAAAGATGAAAATAAATATATACATCGGCGAGGGGTTAAATGTATACATGCGTCAGGGGTTCATTACAACATTGTTCAACCGATGAAGAGCAATGAACCAGAACCAGAAGAGGTGCGACCCACGTTCAGAACTCCACCAGGGTGGGTCAGGATCGGTGCAATTTTAATTGCGATGGAGCAAGGTGTCCATGGTGCATGCAATCTGAAAAGTACATGCATGCGTACATGATTGTCTAGAATATTTTATTAGGAGATTTTCTATATGGAGTAGTAGTCACGGTTTGGCTAGTTAGCTAAGATTTATTTCCGTTTCCTTTCATAGTCCAAGTCTTGCACCACTTGTTTAGACAAGATATTTTTGTTAGTTATTTTGATTGCTGGAAGGGGCATAAGTTGGCTATTTAAAGGCCAGGCTGCGGCCGTGTACGGGGGAGATTAGTTTTGAGTTTATTCGTGAGTTATGAACAACATAGTAAAACGTCTGAGTTTCGGGCGACCATATCTTGTGTATCATTTGTGATTTTCTCATCGTGGAAATTTACTAGCGACAGAGAGTTAATCATCACATCGACACCTACGTGCTGATCCAAGGGGGTCATTATTTTTATTCGTGTATTTTTGTACGCGAGTGAAAATTATTCTTGGAGGTTGCAAGGAGGAACACGGGGAAGAACTATTGATCAAACATCACCGTGAAAGATCGGGCCGTCTACACACACGAATTAGCGTCTCGCCGTTATTGCTCCATCAAGTGGTATTCAGAGGTAGGGTTGGTCATGGCGATTCAATTTGCAATATCGTCTGCGGAGGCAAGCATCAACATGTTGAGCAGGAACATATTGATGGAGGAGGAAGGCATTGACGAGGTCATTCTTTTTCACACTCGTTGCATTGTGAATGAACGACGTGTCAATTTGACAATCGATGTGAGTACTGCAGTCAATATGGTGAGCATCGAGGTGGTGGAAAAATTGGGACTGAAGATGACACCTCTTGAAAGACCATACACACTGAAGTGGTTTGAAGGTGAAATCCAGATCACGCACCAGATTTTGCTAATTTTTACTTTGGGGAAATATTGTTGTGCGGAATTTTTTCACGTTTGTCCTTTGGCCATGGTGTTGTGTCATCTGCTACTTGGGAACCCATGGTGCAAACGTGTTGGGGCTGTTCAGAATTCCAAGAAAAATAGATACTCTGTATCATGGAAGGGCCAACAAATATGTTTTATACCCATGCCAATAGATGTGTTCAACGCAGATTGGAAAAATCGTTTATTAAAAAGAAGAGAGAAACAAGAAGAAATAAAGGAAGAAGTTGATGCACCGACAGAGGGGCTGAATCTTTTGGTACAGAAGGTACAAGACGGTGATGCAAAAGGCCAGCGATGGATTGTATTTAAAACACAGTGCAAAATCAAAGACCGTACATGCAAGATGATAATTGATGGTGGTAGCTTCACCAACGCCATTAGCAAAGATCTAGTGCAAACTTTGGGCTTGTCTATGTGGCGGCATCCACATCCGCACCATGTGGAGTGGTTGTACAATTCCGGTAAATTAAAAATCACACACAAGGTATGTGTAACATTTGCGGTTGGAGATTATATTGACAAGGTGGATTGTGACGTTGTGCCAATGAACGCTTGTCAGTTACTATTAGGAAGACCATGACAGTATGATCATGATGCTGTACATGCGGGGAAATCCAACACATACACGTTCATGCATGATGGAAGAAGACACATGTTGAAACCGATGGTAGACAAGGCAATCAAGATAGAGCAACAAACTACAAAGAAGGAGCTGCAGAAAATTGATACGAAACCAGGGACGGTTTCGCTTCAAGGGCGAGAGGATGATATGACCACGGCGACACCCGCTTGTCAGAACAGACCCAATGTGGTGCCACATAAAATTCATCGTGGAACAAACAGAAAGTTGCGAGCATTATGCGGTCCGAGAATAAAACATGAAAATAAATATATACATCGGCAAGGGGTTAAATGTGTACATGCGGGGTTCATTACAACATTGCTCAACCGATGAAGAGCAATGAACCAGAACCAAAAGAGGTGCGACCCACGTTCAGAACTCCACCAGGGTGGGTCAGGATCGGTGCAATTTTAATTGCGATGGAGCAAGGTGTCCACGGTGCATGCAATCTGAAAAGTACATGCGTGCGTATAGGATTGTCTAGAATATTTTATTAGGAGGTTTTCTATATGGAGTAGTAGTCACGGTTTGGCTAGTTAGCTAAGATTTATTTTCGTTTCCTTTCATAGTCCAAGTCTTGCACCACTTGTTTAGGCAAGATATTCTTGTTAGTTATTTTGATTGTTGGAAGGGGCGTAAGTTGGCTATTTAAAGGCCAGGCTGCGGCCGTGTACGGGGGAGATTAGTTTTGATTATTTTTTTGAACAAAGCAAGGCACCAAGAAGGTGCCCAATTTCCATTGACAGCCTAAAGAGTCATTACAAGGTTCAGAGGCCAGAGAATACAGAGTAGGAGATACAACCAAAAAAAGAAGCTGAATGGAATAGCAAAGATAGGTTGAAACAAGTCAACCAGTTGATCTGTAGCTAAAAGAATGAGAGAAGGGAACTTAGTAGATCTATCTTGAAAGTAAGAAGAAGCGTGAAAGTGTCTTCAATCCTGAAGAAAGCTTTAAAGAAGAAGCCCGAAAATCACAACTTTGTTGAAGCGTCCTCTGAGCTTAGTAGCAGTACACCTTGTGTAGACGGTAACCTGTGACAGAGAAGTGAGCTAAAGCTGCCGCCACTAGACAGAGGTCTGCAGCGTATGATCGAGTTGAGCAAGACATTATAGGTTGATTTGTTGCCTGATACACCTGTTGAGCAAGGTTGTGAGCTACTCCATTTAGATTCCTGGAAATATGAAAGACCTGAGCATTGAGATTAGTATAACTTTTAATAAAAGAAGCCAAGTAATTTCTGATATTCCAAGGCGTAGCAGGATGGAAGATATTCTTAGAAGCTACTGCAGAAGCAAGCGGAAGACAGTCAGTTAAAAAAGTAGGCTGCTGCACATTTAAGAAGTTTGCTAGCATAGCAGCACAAGCTAGGGCCGTGGCTTCCGCCAGAATGGGATCAATGGTTACAGGTGCAGAAGCTTGAATCTGAATGTTGAGCTCCCCATGATCAGCAGGGAGAGAAAAGTAGATACCAATACCTGTACCAACCTGTCCTCGAAGAGCACCTGGTATTTTTGAAGTTCGAAAAGCCGCATCGGAATAAATCTTTGGCCCCTTAATAATGAGATCAGATTGGATGGATTTGCCCTGTATAGGAATTTGCTGTTCATTATGAAGATTGTTAGTAACATTATGTTGGTCATCAGATGACAAAAGTGCCTCAGCCTGCATTGCACAATCCATACTAGCAGCCATAATGTGGATCCTATTAGGATGCCCTTTCCTGCGCTCGAAAAGACAATCATTCCTAGCTTTCCATAAGGTCCATAAAAATTGAAAATATTCTGGAACAAAGCATGAGGATGATGTGAACCCATTAAAGAAGTAATGGTGGTAAGCAAAGAGTCCTGATTATGAACGAGAGCATCAGATCTAATATACCAAGGATGAGCAAACTAGGCAGCTCTAGCAAAATGACAAAGGAAAAAAAGATGAAAATCATCCTCTTGTTGAGTATATCTGGAGCAAATTTGAGGAATATGGTTGGAGAATCTTCCTGCTCTCATACCAGTAGGCAGAGCATTGCTGAGAAGACGCCAAACAAACGTTTTAATTTTAGGAAGCAAAGATTTGTGCTTCCACACCATATTGAGAAAGTTTTTTAAGTCCGTAGAAACTTGAGAGGGAGTTGTTCTAGGATGGGCATGAATGTTTTGTAAGCAAAAGTTGTAAGCAGATTAGTTTTGAGTTTATTCGTGAGTTATGAACAACACAGTAAAACGTCCGAGTTTCGGGCGACCATATCTTGTGTATCATTTGTGATTTTTCCATTGTGGAAATTTACTAGCGACGGAGGGTTGATCATCACATCGACACCTACGTGCTGATCCAAGAGGGTCATTATTTTTATTCGTATATTTTTGTACATGAGTGAAAATTATTCTTGGAGGTTGCAAGGAGGAACAGGGGGAAGAACTGTTGATCAAGCATCGCCGTGAAAGATCGGGCCGTCTACACACACGAATTAGCGTCTCAACGACGTGCTCCATCAAAGTGCAGCAAGCACGGTTCACACAAAGATGCGCTGCAAGGTTTGCTGACCTGTTTACATGCTGAATAACAAAAAAAGAGGAAATAGTACCGAGCGCTCCTATTTGTAACAGGATATGAGCCAGAATTAAGCGAGAATTGTGGCGAGTGTTCCATGCAATCAACTTCCATTATCACATGCGAGAACCCTCAAAGAGAACCAAATGTGTTGAAGATTTATTTATCACATTTTTAAAATATAATAAGAGTGCAGGCGCTCCTCCATTTGGTTCCTAGTAGTATAGTATATACCTCTATAGACTATAGTAGTAGTACTAGTACTAGTAAACTTTGCGCTTGGTTGTTCGCCTCTTTGGGAAATCGAACAATAATAGTACTAGTATAGTGTATGCTTCTGGCAATCTGACACCGAATTAACTGTTGCACGTCCACCGCCTGAGCAAGGGAGAGCTTGCATTAGTCAAAAGTTTCTGCTTGTCCTGCGAGCCACCGCGCGCAAGCTTCTCCCATCCTGCAAGCTTCTCCTCGTTCGGCAAGTTGACGGGACACAACAAACTAATGCTAGTCCATACTACCTCCTCTCCAGTTAATATGGCTTAATTTCAAACGAGATAAATACACTGTCTGTCACTATATATTTGTAAAAATACGGTCAGTGGACTTCATAATACGCTCATTGCGCTCAATATATACATTTTTCGGTGTTTATACGGTCACTAGCTCACCCTGGCTGAGTATGTGTGTGCATGCACGTGTAGGTTGAGCACTTGAGCATGACCGTGTGTGTTCCGTCGTGTGCTCGGACATGCATGCTTTAGGGTGTCGCGCGCATTTTTGCGTCCATGTGTACGTGTGACTGTTGCATGCATGCATGAGGTTGTAGTCCCTTGCATTCACATGTTCATAAGTCAATGCTTTGTCAAAACATTGCATGCAAGGTTTTATCATTCGTTGTTCATGCATGCATTCCTGATATTAATACGTTGGTAAAGACAATTTTCTTGAGGAAAACGAGCCCATGAATTGAGTAAAAAGGGCACCAATAAGCCAGGACGGAGGGAGTACCAGTAGTTAACCGGAAGGAGGGAGTAGGGACTAGTAGTACAGTACTACGTAACAACGTGCAGTAACAAAATTCTTCTATGTGCATCCTGTCTACGTGTCATGCAAGAAAATAGAGATAAGTACAAGTGAGACTTGGGAACGGTCATACACGTAGGGGGAGTACATGTAGGGGCAACTAAGGAGCAATCAAATCACACAGTAAGTTAGTCGGAAGAAGCAATCATCATTTCACTCTTCAATGACACATACACAATATAAAATGGTTGATATGGAGAGAGAAAGAAAACCACTATATATACACTAGCACGAGCCTAAGCTACAAGCCTGCTTGCTTGGGTTGCTCTCTTCACAAGCATAGAACGACGGTGGCCACACTGCTGGTCACATATCCGGCCTGATCCCGCTGCTAGGGGAAGGGAACAATGTTTTGCGTAGACGCAGTCGAAATCGACGACGGCGAGGGAGAAAACCCACAGTCGATGCGTCCCAATCGGGGGTCCCCGCAGTATGGGCTGATGCCGCATCCCAACCGCCCTTCTAGCTACAACCCGACGTCCCAGGTAGTACATCTTCCTTTTCGAGCCGGCTTGCTCCACTACCGCAGCTCCCCACGTAGCTCCATCTCCATGTTGATCTTTCTCTACTTCTACCGGCTTCTATTTGTGATGATTTTATGTCTCATGAACTAGTGCCAGTACTATTATTCTAATCACACTTCTTTAATATCTTTGCCACCAGGGATGCTCAGCTTGATTTTATTGGAACTGCACAAAAGCATCGTATGATCCGAGGGTGCCAGCCAGCTTTCCTTCGACAGGTTCTACCTAGCCAAGAAATTAAATCTTTTTTAGGGTTTAGGGTTTAAGTCGTAGTGACCCCATCAGTAGTTTCTCTTTTATACACGCTCTCACAACTTTTGTCTTTAGTTGTGAAGTAAATATTGGCTATGATCTGTGAATCATTGAGATGCATCAGCATGCGTGTTAGTTTTCCTTTGTATTTGATGTTATGTTGTAATGGGGCAACCTTGGAGTAGGAATGAAAATGGAGTGGAAAGTTTCCGTTTTTCCGGAGAAAAAATGGAAACAGAGAGAAACCAACGTTTCGTTTCGTTAGATCGCGCCATCGAACAAAACCAACATTTAAATCACATATGTCGTGTTCGTGTCTCATCCTCCTCAACGGCTCGACCCCACACGATCGCTCGGCATGCCACTCACCGCAAATCGAGTATACGATAACTTTCCCGCTTGCTTGTCGATGGATCGCGCCATGGAGTACTAGCACTACTGGAAGAGATTGACAAGTTGGGGGAGGACAACTAGCTATAGCACGGACTCCCAAGAAATTTTTACATGCATGTTGTGGCTGGCTATTGCGACCTTTGAACATGGAGTAGCCGCGTGCACCGGGAAGCGGCACGGGCCATGCTCTCTCGGCCGGCGCGCCGCTTCAATGCCGGCGCCAATGAGAGGTCGTGTCCGCTCTAGTCAGGCATGAATGCAGCACTGACCGTTTTGGGCGGGAAGCACGCGCGGGTGATGAAGAGTGTTCGGGTTGGTCTGGAGCAGGCGTGGCAGCGGTCCGGACGCCCGCAAACAAGAGATGTTGTACATTAGTATTGCTGCATAATAATTAACAACGTAAATAATGTGCCAGTTGGACAAATATGATTGGACATGGAATTTTACATAAACACGGATATGCATGTCTATGTTTATGTGTGTGTGCGCGATGACTCTCGCGACCTGGAAGCGAGGGCGTGTTTTTGATCGAGTTTTCTTTCTTGGTACGTTAAAAAATTGCCCGCCAGTTTTTGTTTCTTTTTTCCGGGAACGCGTGTATTCTATTTAAAATCACTACTATGGAGAGATTTTTTTACTCCATTATAGCATCTTGTTTGATAGGGTTTCTCGCGTCTCGCTCTCTCACCCTCTCCATATCAAAACAAGATGACAATGTCCACTCTATCTCTCTCCTCACCAGTGGTCATAGATCCGGCCGAATCCCGTCCGCTGCGGGAGGTGACGAGGTGCAGTGTTGACGTTGTCGCCATCGGCGATGGAGGAAGCCGATGTGCACCATCCTCTCGGAGCCGGCGCTGGCGCAGACAAAGGCCCTCCGCGCCCTTGTTCGCTGCCGTCGTGTGGGAAGATCCCGCCCGCCCGCCTAAGCGACATCTCGTCCACCTGAGGTATAACTTCTTGTACTGGTCTAGCTCCCCAGGTCGCTGCATGCTGGTTTTCTTCTATGTGACTACTCCCCAGCTCCTCATGTATAGTAGCTAGGGTTCGTCGGCTAGTCTAACATCACCTACTATTATAGAGGAAATGCCACTCGAAAAGTTGTCCTGATTTATGCCTCGGTGGAGGTATACATGTTGTTTCAACAAAAAGTATATTGTGGTTGTGCGGTCATTGTCCATATGCTCCTATTGCTGCTGCTAATCTAATACTATCACTGGTTAAATGAATAAATGCTTTTTTTCTCGGGTATCGTGGTTTAGTTCCCATCAAGATAATCATGATGCTTCTGTTTGTTGGTGTACTTTTCATTAATTCTTATTGACAATTAAGATGTCGTTGTTAATCTTGTACCACTGCCAAAACAAAGTAAGAACACTATATCCCTTTTTTTATATTTTTGCAAATAGCGATACGTATCTCCATACCCGGGCATGTCTTCCTCAATTTTAGTGGAACTGCACAAAATTGGATAGCCATTGTTGTTCCGCCTCACCGTCCTCTGCCACGTGGTTCTTCCTTCCTCGAGCTTGATTACTGAGAAGAAACAGACCATAGTGAGGATTGGTCGAACTTCATAGGTGCCTCACCCAAAGTTGATGCCAAATGGATGATGCATCACCATGATGACCTATCGATGCTCATGGTTGCGCCTCATGGTTGCATCAGCTGGTGAAGCTGATCGATTTTCAATGAAAAACAAGTTGTCTTCCATCAATGCTCTTTGCTTGTTACCCACAAAGATGATATCCTTCATCAGTTCACCTTGGTTCTATTGGAGACACAGTCGTCTTTCACGTTGGTGTCACACAATTGGCTATGAGCCAAATGTTTCCTCGAAGAAGGATCGACGTTGGTACTAAGAGCATAAGTTTTGTATTGATTTCTAAGCCTTCACAACTTTGTCTTCAGCTCCCCTGTAATTTTATTTGCCCAGCTATTAACTTTGATTAAAAAATGGTGTGGACTAAAAACCCAGATGGACGTAGTAGCCCTCCATTTTTATTTACTCCGCATGTTAGATTTGATTGAAGTCAAACTTTGTAAAGTTTGACCAAGTTTAGGCCAAACACAACAAACCATAATTATTGAGAGAGGGCAAATTGTACATACTCTCAAACTTTCTGATAATTGAAATTAAAATTCTTTATTTGTACACACTCTCACACGTTTCCGATAATTTGGCGCATGTGTGGTCGTTCACTTAAGGGAGGGTAGTCTACCACACGTGAAGGACAGGAAGTGCGACCAGGACGTGTGGATCATTAGTTCATTGGAAGTAGTAGTTTTCTTCACTGGTATGTTAAATAAAGAGTTTCGTTTTGTACTTACATAATTTAAAATGATTGTTATGGAGATAATAAGAAAACCACTCCACTATATATTAGTCATATACACGAGTACTATATGGACGCAGCTTCATTGACTTAGTGCACCTGCCTTTGGGTTTATGACAGGTGGGCTCAATGTGGCTGGCCCACCTGTCATACAGCCAAAAGCAGGTGCAGTTAAGGCACCAGAGCTCAGTCCGTACTATAATATATATGTAGTACTATATAAGTTGGAGCCTCAGCGCTTGTTCGCTAGGGTTTGCACTCTCCACACTCTCGCCGCACTACATATATATACACGCTGGAGGCTCATCATTCCTTTGCTAGGGTTTGCTATATTCATAGTCTCTCACCCTCTTCACCAGATCTAAACAAGACTGCGTTGGCCTCTTGTCTCTCTCCCCCCCCCCTCACAGTTGGCGAAGGAGGCGTCCAGATCCCGTCGCACCGGGAAGGGAAGGAGGTGCATCGTTCACTCTATCGCCTTCGGCGAGGGAGGCAATCCACTGCCCGCTGCGCTGTTCTCTTTCACCCAGCGCCTGTGCAGGAGGGCTACCGATCCCTTCTTCCTTGTTGTCGTACATAGTGTGGGCAGATCCAGCCTCCTGCCGCATGCCTTGCCACATCCCGCCGACCCTAAGGTATAAGTTTCTTTGAAACCGTCATTGCTCTAGCTGCATGCAGATCTTTTTCGATTATGTAGTCGAATCTAGGTCTTGGTTCGAAGAGGAAAGAAGGGTGCGGTGGGGTGGAGCATGAATCTAGGACATGGTTCAATGAGGAAAGGAGGGAGGGAAAGTAGTATGGACTGGCTATCCAGCCGCTTTGTTGGTCGAAAAGGGAAAAAGTGGGTAACCCAGTACACACATCTATAAGGAACCGATCTCTTTGTTGAAAAGGGAAAGAAACTGCGGGGTCGGGTAGTTTGTGCAGGACTAGATTTGCTGCCCTCACATAGGAAAAAGGTTCAAAGAGAACAAATATGGGACCAACCCAGATATGCTGCTTGGCTACATACTCTGCATCACCCATTTATACATGTGGACGCACATGGTGTTGGCATGTCCCATACAACTATTTTGCTGTTGTTAATCTAAGAATGCCGCTAGAAAACTGAAGCAATACCACTGTTAAAAGTAAATTACATTTTTAACGAATGTTGTTTTAAGAGAATGTCTCTGTTAATATGAATCAATACAACTGTTTTAGAAATGGTACTATCCTACTTTGTTTTCCATCAAGATAAGTTGGATGCTTCTTTTTGTCGTTGTTTGTTTCATCCTCCTTTATCGGCCAGAAATGTCACACCGATGACTTTGCTTGATTTCAGTGCAACTGCACAAAGCGAGATTGGATTTCCTATTCGTGTTGGCAGATTCGTAGGTGATCTTGTGTGCGTCATGACAGGTTGGTACTTGCCTTCATCCACATGATCATGCAGGTGTTTTGAGATGTTGTGCTACTTGTATTGGTACTGTTTTAAATAAATGATGAATTGAAGCTATTGCATTGCTCTCTTTTCCCATTAAGTAGTGAACAAAAATGGTACCAACCCAAACATGATGCTTGTTGCTTTGTTACAACAAACTCTGCATCACCCCCTTTATAAGTAGATGGAAGCACATGGTGGTGTTGCACCCACTCTCCCATGGAACTGTTATGCTTTTTGTTAATCTAATGCCGCTGGTAAAATTAGGCAATGCCACTCTCAGAATCAATTATTGAATCTTAGTTGAAAACTGCAACACTTGTTAGGGATTGGCGGAATTACCATTTTTGTGGCCGCATGTTTCATCCTCATTTATTTGCCAGTAATTGATTCCTTTTTTGCCTCTGTTAAAACAGGGATGTCTATTCAACTTGTTGTTATTGCGACATTTTGCTTCGCTATGCGAAACACTTATGTTTTAAGAGTGTTTTGTGCAGTTCAACTTGAATGTCACACCGGCGACTTTGCTTAATTTTGGTGGAACTGGACAAAAGGAGATCGAGATTTCATATATGTGTTGGGATTTCTTTCAAGTCCTCCTCGCGAGCTTTTTCAAATCTTGGTCAATAAAGGTCAGTACCAACTTTCATCCACATGATGTTGCAGTGTGCTTTGAGATGTTGTGCTACTTGTATTGGTACTGATTTGGATAAATGTTGAATTGAAGCTATTGAACTGCTATCTTTTACCATTAAGTGAGCAAAATTTGTTCCAACCCAGACATGATGCTTATTTCTTTATTACAACAAAACTCTGCATCACCCCCTTTATAAGTAGATGGAAGCACATGGTGGTGTTGCGCCCACTCTCCGCTGGAACTGTTTATGATTTTTGTTAATCTAATGCCGCTGGTAAAATTAAGCAATGCCACTCTCAGAATTAATCAACTATTGAATCTTAGTTCAAAACTGCAACACTTGTTAGGGATTGGCAGGATTACCATTTTTGTAGCCGCATGTTTCATCCTCCTTTATTGGCCAGTAATTGATTCCTTTTTTGCCTCTGTTAAAACGAATTAGTCGCATTGTTTTAGGAATGGTACTATCCTGCTTTGTAGTTCTTTCTACATATTTAACCAAGGTATTGTTAAGATAATGTCTCTGTTAAAATGAATCAGTCACATTGTTTTAGGATTTGTACTTTTCTGCTTTGTCGTTCTTTATACATGTTGAAACAAGGCATTGTTAAGATAATGTCTCAGTTAATATGAATGAATCACACTGATGGAGAATTGCTACTCTCCTGCTTTGTTTCCCATTAAGATAAGGCAGATTTGTAGATGTTCTTCTTTTGGGAGTACAAGTCATCAACCGTTATTTCTCAGTAATTGTTTCCCTTATACCTATTGTTGCTTACAGGGATATCAAAATGAAAGCTCAGTTTTATTCCGACTTTGATTTTAGTTGAACTGCACAAAAGGAGCCAATGTGTCTAAGGCAAACTGCTGCATTACTGGGTCCAGTTGGTCATACCATTTTGCATAAAGAAGCAGTCACTGTTTGCGCTACATTACAGAAGGAATGATCAAGAAGCTTTATAGAGTATTAGTAGACGTTGGTGACATGACTAGTCTGCAGAGAGCATAGGCAACTCTACAACACATGGAGTGCACTGGGAAAAAAGTGCCCAAACAAGTACAAGAAGCCATGACAAGACTCCAAGTTTGTCAATGTCATTCTAAGCAACAATGATGGGGCATCTGGGTATGGTAATCTGTTTACCGTACTTTCAGTTTGTTAGTCCATCGATTGGTGGGTTGACACTGGGAACAATATTCATGTGTGTGCTGATGTGTCTTTGTTTTTTGCAGCATATAAATACGAAATCCACAGGGATGCTCAGCTTGATTTTAGTGGAACTGCACAAAATGTTGAGATGGTTTGTGTCCTCCATAATACTTCATCATGCACAATACATCGAATGGTTCTCTAATCATTCATCGTCACCTTGAGCCACCGGACTATCAGCTGACAAACTGATGAAAAACCCTGTCCGTTCCACAACCATAGGCATTACATTTTTGGAATGAGAAAAACTTCTCAAAGTTTAAATATTGATGTTAGCAAGAAGACATTAGTTCAATATATTGGAATTGGAAAACCTTTTCAAATTTTGCTCATTGATGCTAGCCAGAAGACATGCATTTGATATTTTTGAGTGGGACGCCCTTTGCTGTGAGCAGCGTCGATCGTTTCTTCCTATTCATGTGTTCAGTTTAGAAGTAAATAGTTACTCTGCTGACATGCATAGTCACATGAATGTTGACTTATGTAAGGTATTTTAAGAGTTTGTTCTGAATATTGTCTATGTAATGCCATGCCTTGTGTGTTTGATTGCAAAGTTGAGCTTGGAATGTTGTGGCATGCGGCATCACGAGCTGTTCACCGTGCCTCCTGAGAATAACGCTTCATATTGTTTTGCATGTTGATCTAATGCCAGTTATTTGCTTGTTAAGAAGATCATCCTCTTCTGTTTTTTCTGTGCTTAAGAAGTTCACCATCTTATGTTTCATTCATAGACTATACGACAAGTCGGGTAGGTTAGACGTGAAACCATATGATCTTCCGACCAACTCATCATCTTAGGCCGTGATTGGATCGTCGTTTTCCAACCAAAACCGCTTGTAAAACTGACGCTTGTAAATAAAAGCAGATGGTCTCAGGCGAAGCGCTTGGTTGGTCGATTTCGACTAGTAAAATATACACTGGTCTCTCAAATTACATGCGTGACCCGCCAGTTTTACTTACAGACCTCGGGCCCTTGGTTGCATTACACCTGTATTTTACGCGTTGTTTCCGGTGATGAGTAAATTACACTTGTATCTTAATACATGTGTGAAATAAACCAGAGCTCCCAAGCGCGGCCTTACCGTTTCATGTCGTCTCAGTCTCTCGAAGGTGCTCATAGGTGTCCGATGATCCTGGCTTCCTGAATGAGTAGCGAGGGATGTATCAGACCATCCACAGGGCCCACGAGGCCCTCTCCGTTGTCCTTCGAGTTGTTGCGCTTACCATGGCGCCGAGCATTGTCAACATAGTCAACGAACATGAGGATTCAGGAGATGACTTTATTTTGACTGGATGACAGTAGGGACCCACTAGGGCCATGGCCGTACGTACGCAAGTGCCTCCTTATTATGTACAACTATATTTTTTTTGCTTCCTCCTGGTTTCCTGACATCACGGTCCCACACCATTGTCAACCTATGTAGTCAATATAAACGAGAGAATTGCACAACGAGCGGCCGATAGCTGGGACCAAGCAGCTCGAGCGGTATTTGTGTTTTTGAGGTGTGAGCATTGCAGATTTTTTCTTGAGCAATGTTTTCGTTGTTGTTCAGAGGACAACAGGGTATTAACTAGGCGGGCCGTGGCTTGTCTAGCCCAGGCCAGATATCCAGCCCAGATATTAATTTTTTTCAAGCTTAAAATGGCTAGCCCAGCTATACTTTTTTTTGAGGAATACCCAGGCAAGGTCAACTTGTTATTCTCCGCCCCGCTGGGCTGCAAATCTTTTCTAGGAGGGATGCATTAGGCTTAAAACGAAAATGGGCTTTAAGAAATAATAAATGGGATGTAATTATAAAAACTGGGCAGTAACTATAAAAAATGCACCAAACACGTAATTAGTTTAAATAACATTATTCTTGGATTTTGAAAATTTTAATTTCATTAATTGTTGCGTGCGCAATGTTTCATTGGATTTTTACGCAATACAAATTTATATTTAATCTGACTAGAAATTTTGGGATAAAAATATTTTGGATCCCATCAAAATGTGGGGAATTTTTTTGAATTTTGTTTTGAACGGTTGGTTGAAATTATTAATCATTGTCCTAGCTAGAAAATGGGTTGTATTTTTAACAAACTATAAATGGGTTGTAGTAAATTCTATTAGAATTCAAAAATGGGTTGTACATTCTTACAAATCGCAAATAGGCTATAAGTTCTCTGCCACACACTTGTGGGCCTACTAAGTTGACGCGTCCCCTACAAAAAGTAAGTTGACGCGAATGCAAGGCTTTGTCAACTTATAGTCAACACACGGTTCTAGCAGCAGTGGCCGTTGGATGTCCATCCAACGGACTTCGTGCTTCTTCTTCAATCTCGGACATTGTAGCTTCAGCCCGCCAAAAAATGATTCCTCCCCCTGACATCTGGGGCGCACCATTTCGGAGGCTGACGTGTGGGCCTACTAAGTTGACGCGTACCAAGGGCTTTGTCAACTTAGTCAATATAAACGATTCTAGTTGTAGTGATCGTACGATGTCCATCCAACGGCCACCGTGCTTCTTCAACCTCTGGTCTTCTTACTCTAGCCGCCCAAAGCAGCGCCGGTCGTGCCGCCTGCTCCTGCCTCCCATGGCCGGCTGTGCTACCGCGGAGGCCTCACCGCCCCCTACTACTCCAACCGCTGGCCAGGCCATCCCTCCACTCACCCACACCCCCTGTTATTCTGCGGCGATGGCAACCTCACACCAAAGCCGAACCAGTGAACCCTCGTACTCCTCTCCACGTGGGCATTCACTGCCGCATCTTCCCCGGCTCTGCGTCGTCCCCTTCCTAGGCCTCACTATCGTCCATCACCCTGGTGCTCTCGGCGCGGCGTGGTCAACGTGGTCAAGGAATGACTTCCATCGGATGTGGACTGTACGTGGAGAGGCTGACAGCTGGGTCCACGGCCGCACACAAGGAAATGCCTCCTTATTACGCGCAAAATAATGATTCCTCCAGCTGACATCTGGGACCCACCGGAAGGGCCTCTGTATTTCGCAAAAAACGTTCCCCCAGTGACAGGTCGGACCCACCAGCTATATCTTCGCACGCAAGGAAGTGCCTCCTTATTACGCACAAAAAAATGAATACTCCCCCTGCTAGCTGGGACCCAGCATAGTGGGAGGCTGACTTGTGGGCCTACTAAGTTGACGGGTACGGAGGGCTTTGTCAACTTAGTCAATATGAACGATTCTAGCTCCAATGACCGTACGATGTCCATCCAACGGCCGTAGTGCTTCTTCAACCTCTGGTCCTCTTGCTCCAGCCGCCCAAAGCAGCGCCGGTCGTGCCGCCTGCTCCCACCTCAAGTGGCCAGTTGTACTGATGTAGAGGCCTCACCGCCCTACTACTCGCACGCTGGCCAGGCCATCCCTCCACTCACCCACACCCCCTATTATTCTGCGGCGACAACAGCCTCACACCGAAGCCGAACCAATGAACCCTCGTACTCCTCTCCGCGTGGGCATCCACTACCGCATCTCCCCCGGCTCCGCGTCGTCACCTTCCTAGGCCTCGTCGTCATCCACCGCCCTGGTGCTCTCAGCGCAGCATGGTCAACATGGTCAAGGAACGACTTCCATCAGAAGAGTACTGTATGTGGAGAGGCTGACAGCTGGGTCCACGGCCGCAACAAGGAAGTGCCTCCTTATTACGCGAAAAATAATGATTCCTCCACCTGACAGAAGGGATCCACCAGATGGGCCACCGTATTTCACAAAAAAACATTCCCCCCTGACGGATGGGACCCATCAGCTACATCTTTGCACATAAGGAAGTGCGTCCATATTATGGGAAAAAAATGATTCGCCCCCCTAACTGCTGGGATCCACCAGCTACATCTTCGCATGTAAGGAAGTGCCTGATAGTCGGGACCCACCTGGTCGAAGCATATGTAGCATTGTCATGCTGGTCGCGAACGTGTACGTACATAGTGGTCGATGTAGAGGCGCGCATGTGTTGTAGTAGAGGCGCGCACGTAGCATGTACACGTATGTAAAGTGGCCAGGGTGCAAGAAAGTAAATACAACCACATACGTACATACAAGCGGGGTCTCGAACGCCTACTCGCGCATACGTACGGCTAGGGCTCGTGTACATGGTTGGGTCAGAACGGAGAAACCGCGTCGTCATCGTTTTAATGGGGAGCCAACATGCTGGGTCAGAACGGAATGTGTCGTCGTGTTCATCAGGAGGGCTTGGATGGAACATCCGATGGAAATGAGGCCCGGCGTACTTCAGAACGGAGGAAACAGCCTTATGTTCGACCGGCCACGGTCGAAACGGGATCCTGTTCATCGGGAGGGGTCTGGCATACCGCAAAACAGAGGATACGGACTTCTGTTGGACCTCTTACGATCGAAACGGGGTCCTGTTGATCGGGAGGGGTGTGGCGTACCGCAAAAAGGAGGAAATGGACTTGTGTTGGAGCCCTACAGTCGAAACGGGGGGCCTGTTCATCGGGAGGGGTGTGGCGTACTGCAAAACGGGACTCCACGGGATACTGTTCATCTCCACCGTCGACCTCCTTCAGCCTCCACGGGCTACTGTTCATCCACCATTGACCTCCTCCATCCTCCACTTGCGACTGTTCATCCATGGGCTCCTGTTCATCTAGCCTCCACTGCGCGCTCCTCCACCGGCTACTGTTCAACCAGCCCTCTCCACGAGGTCCTGTTCAGCCACCCCTCCATGGGCTACTGTTCATCCAGCCCTCCACTGGCTACTGTTCAACCTTTCCTCCACGGGGTCCTGTTCATCTAGCCCTCCATGGGGTCCTGTTCATCCACGCCCAACCGGCTAGATCGATTGGGGTCCTGTTCATCCAGCGGCAACACCACGGGGTCCTGTTCATCCAACCCCCACCGGGAACTTTTCATCCAAACTCCCAACGACGCTCACTGTTCATCCAGAGGCAGCATCAACCAGCTTCAGTTAGCAGCAGTAGCGAAGGAATCGCTCGATCGCTCGGGTTCAGTAACGCGTAGCTTGTAGTGCAATCGCTCAGGTTCAGTAGGCGAAGGCCTCGCTCGGGTTCAGTTAGATCCTAATGCCTCGCACCCACGCACATATGTGTATGAGAGAAACGCGCATCGCTCAGCCCCCGACCACCCACCGTAACCGGGAACTCCCCAATATTTTCCTCGCCCATGCTTCTACCACAGTTTTTTCCGCCATGCACGGCGCAAAGAATGGCATGCAACTGCATCTCCGGCCTGCCCAGGACGAAAAGGCCATTTTCTGTCATGACTTTTTGTCATAGAAGTAGGAGCCCACCACATCTATGATGATACCGGGTTTTCTCACAATTATCATCATAGAAGTGTCATAAGTATGACAGAAAAAAAATTGTTCGGCCCAAAATGTCACGGATGTGTCTTTTTTTTGTAGTGTAAGGGGTTTTAACTTGTTGGTTAGAAGTTTGGCGACCGAGGGAGTCCTGGACTGTGGGGTCCTCGGGGAGCCAGCCTATGTGACATGGGCCGGGCTGATGGGTCGTGAAGATACGAGATAGAAGGCCTTCTCCCGTGTCCGGATGGGAGTCGCCTTTGCGTGGATGGCAAGCTTGGCGTCCGGATGTATAGTTTCCTTCCTCTGTAAACCGACTTTGTACAACCCTAGTCCCCTCCGGTGCCTATATAAACCGGAGGGCGTAGTCCGTAGGGACAATCACAATCATATAGGCTAGACATCTAGGGTTTAGCCATTATGATCTCGAGGTAGATCAACTCTTGTAACCCCTATACTCATCAAAGTCAATCAAGCAGGAAGTAGGGTATTACCTCCATTAAGAGGGCCAGAACCTAGGTAAACATCATGTCCCCTACATCCTGTTACCTTCGATCCTTAGACGCACAGTTTAGGACCCCCTACCCGAGATCTGCCGGTTTTGACACCAACATTGGTGCTTTCATTGAGAGTTCCACTGTGCCATCGCTAGAAGGCTCGATGGCTCCATCGATCATCTACAACAATACCGCCTTGAGGGAGACTTTTCTCCCCGGCCAAATTTTCGTATTCGGCGGCTTCGCACTATAACTTGATTGGCCATCTGGAGCAAATTGACAGCTACGCCCCTGGTCATCAGATCAGTTTTGGAAATCTGAACTATGTCGCTGACATCCGAGGAGACTTGATCTTCCAAGGGTTCGCAGCCCCAATCACCGCTCTGGCCTTAGATCCGGAGTGCACCACCAGGTCCGAAGACGGGAGTTTAAAACCCGCCGGACTCTCTGCAGCTATAGAGCCTGACATCAAAGAACCGGAGGGGATCGCATCACCGGAGGGCCTGGAGTCACGCCAGGCTCCCTCTATCCTCATGGAGCCAGAATCGCCTCCGGACACTAACTCCAAACTCTCGAGATCCACGTCATATGAGCTTGGCCAGAGAACTTCTATCCTGCACTGCTCCATGGACTCTCGCTTTCCTGCCCAAACCTCACTCTTAAATGAGGCCCTAGACTTAATGCGATCTCTCGCCATTGCAGAAGAATCACTGCCAAACTATGCCCAGCCCACACTAGGGGCTGAGAGCGGGGAATTTTATGTCCCACCCACCACCCACTTCATAGCCACTACCGAGGACTTAATCGACATGATATATTACGCTTCCAAAGACATCGACAACATGGGCGACGATGCCGGAGAAGAGCAAAGCCAGAACCCGCCGTTTACCGGACGCTGGACGGCCACTTCCACATATGACGTGTACATGGTGGACACACCTAAAGAGGATGACGGGGATGGTAGGAAGGATCTAGTCGAGGACAAGCCTCCCATGGCACCACCAAACCGTCGACGTTAGCGGCGCCGTTCGAAATCGCGTCGCAAAAAAGACAGTGATACGTCTCCAATTTATCTATAATTTTTGATTGTTCCATGCTATTATATTATCTGTTTTGGATGTTTAATGGGCTTTAATATGCTCTTTTATATTATTTTTGGGACTAACCTATTAACCGGAGGCCCAGTGGCAGTTTCTATTTCTTTTTGCCTAATTTAGAGTTTTACAGAAAAGGAATACCAAACGGAGTCCAAACGGAATGAAACCTTCGCGATGATCTTTCTTGGACCGAAAGCAAACCACAAGAATTGGAGTTGAAGTCAGAAACGCCACGAGGCATCCACAAGGTAGGAGGGTGCGCCCAGGGGGGTAGGCACCCCCACCCTCGTGGGCCCCTCGTAGCTCCACCGATGTACTTCTTTCACCTATATATACGCTTGTACCCTAGAAACATCAGGGGGAGCCAAGAAACCGCTTTTCCACCGCCGCAACCTTCTATACCCGTGAGATCCCATCTTGGGGCCTTTTCCGGCCATCTGCCGGAGGGGGAATCGATCATGGAGGGCTTCTACATCAACACCATTGCCTCTCCGATGAAGCATGAGTAGTTTACCATAGACCTTCGGGTCCATAGTTATTAGCTAGATGGCTTCTTCTCTATCTTTGATTCTCAATACAAAGTTCTCCTTGATGTTCTTGGAGATCTATTCGATGTAATACTCTTTTGCGGTGTGTTTGCCGAGATCCAATGAATTGTGGATTTATGAACAAGATTATCTATGAATATTATTTGGTTCTTCTCTGAATTCTTAGATGCGTGATTTGATATCTTTGCAAGTCTCTTCGAATTATCAGTTTAGTTTGTCCTACTAGGTTGATCTTTCTTGCAATGGGAGAAGTGCTTAGCTTTGGGTTCAATCTTGCGGTGTCCTTTCCCAGTGATAGTAGGGGCAGCAAGGCACGTATTGTATTATTGCCATCGAGGATAAAAAGATGGGGTTTATATCATATTGCTTGAATTTATCCCCCTACATCTGTGGCACCCTGGCTCAGAGAAAACCGGAATGCCCCGTATTCCAGCCCAGAGATCGAGATGAAGTCTTCTGGAATATGAGACTACTTAGCATAGAACCAACCAGCTTTCTATTATTACGCGAATATGAAAACAAGGTCTCTGATATTACAATGAATAACATTGGTACGGCGACACTACGCCATCCTCAGTTGCTCTATGCAAGCAGTAGAACAACTCGAAGCAGCGGAATAACTCTAGCAGCGGAACAACGACGACGGTGATGAACTCCACTCTACACGGACTCTGGCTGGAACGCTTATCCTAGCTCGCACGAACGGAAACCACGATAAGCAAGCAATCAAATCCGGCATGACCTGCAAACTGGCATGACACGCCAGGTTAGTACATTGAATGTACTTGCAAGCTCACAACAACCAGAAGCATTCAAGACAAACAACAACATGGCAATTACAGGTTAAACATGAATTATCATGATATCATCAGAACAATATAACATGAACATGATACAGCTAACACAACATGAACATATTAGTCCAACAATACTATCATGCAACATGATGACACTATATGCACCACTTATTCTGCTCGGGTTACCTCGTAACCAACACATGCATCACTTACCAACCTCGGACATCACACGACCATCTCAGGATCAAATCAAGCTTGGTATGAAGAATACCGTAGTAATCATTAAATGACCACAAGGAGCTTGACCTTTACCCACGATTCTCGTACCACATCACGAATATACAACAACTCGGTATCCTCGATACCATCGTGATCCTTACGGTGATCACAACCCGACCAACGCTTGGTCCCAAACTGTGATCCTTACGGTGATCACAACCCGACCAACACTTGGCCCGTGATCCTTACGGCGATCACAACCCGACCACTAAATGGCCCGTGATCCTTACGGCGATCACAACCAACTTATCTCATTGTTATTAAGCACATTATTCTTATTACTGTTGACTCATGGTGTGACCTACTTTCGACTTGGGCCCTTATCCGCAGGGGCGGCTATCGATAGATTTAATATACACTCTGCAGAGGTTAGTACACTGTACCCACACTACGGAACCCATGGCCTCGCACTCCCATTCGGGTGGACAACGGCGTTCCGAGAAAACCGTCCTACTGCCATGACACTCTGTCGGCCACTCCGACTCACTCCCCTCTGGGCTAAGTCATGGGTGGCCCCGTTTCTACCTCCAGACACCTCAACGACCACCGTCGTGGCCCAAAATAATAAACCTTCCCAAACGGGGACATGTGCACATAACAACAACAACGGCACACAAGGCTTATGTCTGCCTACCTAATCAGGGTAGCGCGCGCCCATAACCTTCCCTCATTGGAGGCACCGGCGAGAGGCACGATAATAGACCCAATTAGGACCGTCCCATAACGACAAGCATGGTTGCACTGGTCAGTATCGATTCAGCGGCACCATGACTCAGCCAATAGTTGTTCAAGTTCAATTTAATCCGGTTAACTTGAATGCAAATATGCCGAGCCATGATAAAATGCATGAACATGATATCAACATAATCATGAGGGTATAACATAACTATCCACCATATCAACAATAAATCATATCCACTGGGCATGGCATACTGACCAGCATGACCATCACCAACATCAACATGTACTACTAGCAAGCATAAACATATGAAAGGTAATACTAGCAGGTAGAACATGATCACAGAGTACAAAACAACATAGCACAAAAGTGAACATGCAAATCTAAACATCACTCGAACAACGATAACCATCTTTTCAACAAGCAAATATTTAATAAGGATTCAAGTTGAAAACCATGGCTACTGCATGACTATCATGCAAGTGGGTTTTGTGGCTTGCCTGGGGATGAAGAAGGCACCGGGGAGAAGTGCAGTTCAGTCGCGGAAAGATTTGCCGGAAACAGTTCTCTCTCGGAGGGGGCTGTTTACGTGCAAAGGCAAAAAGTCATTTTCATAGTGTCAAACCATAGTGAAAATGAAGCCAACAGAAGGGCTCGACAAAACAAAGAAGTGAGCGTTGGTTTCACCTTATTTGGAGCTACGGTTAAAAAGATATGGATGTTTTTCTGCCAGGGACCCATCTGTAATGAAAATATTTTCAACCAGGGGCCTGCACAGAAAAAATGAAAGCGTAATCTGGCAAAATATGCCTTCATCTTGTCCATCTGAACAATGGTGGGGCTGGACGCGTGTGGGTACCACGGGGTGGGCCTGTCACTTATCCACGTGGGCTGGGCTGGCTCACTTACAGGTGGGGCCCGCCGCATCTTCTCTCTCCTCCTGGCCTCCTTCTTCTCCCTCCCGCCTGGACGCATCGGGCCGAGCAGGGGAGCTCACCTCGACAAGGCTCGCCGGTGATCCCGGCCACCATACGGGGCGCGCGACCTACCGACGAGCTCAGCAGGATGAGGCGGATCCATTCAGCAAGGACACAGACGCCGAGGAGGATCGGAGCGACTAGGCGGTGGACTCCGGCGGAGATGGCCTCGGGTGAGGTTGGTCTACAGGGCTGCGGGGTACTCCGGCGAGGGGCAAGTAGGTAGGGAGGGTCAGGAGGTCGAGGGGACTCCTCCGGTGGCTACAAAAAGGAGGGGGAGGGCTGGCATTGAGCTAATCTAGCCGAGGCTGACGGCGGGCACAGCGGCCAGGGAACTCGAGGAGAGCTGCTCTAGCTCAATGGAGGGGCTGGGCAGGAGTATAGGAGCGAGGCGAAGAGCTTGGGGTGATCGGGAGGCATCGGGACTGCTTAAATAGCCAAGGGGGAGAGAGAGCCGCGCTGGCGTCGCCGTGGACGCGTGGCCGGTGCCACGGACGCGTGTGCTCATGCATGGGCTCAGGGGAAGGCGACGGCGAGGCATAGGGAGTAGCTCATGGGGAAGAGACGACCAAGGGAGGGGTAGAGGAAGAGGCCGAGCGCTATAAAAGCTTGGTCGGCCACAAATCTCTTATGGGCGCGCGGCAATGAGCGCTGACGGAGGGGCTGACGGAGGGGGAGAGGGCTCTAGGAGGACGACGACGATGCGAGGAACACGCTGGACAGGCCCGTGCTCACTGGGACGCCGAGCAGAGGAGGGGCCCGAGCAAGAAGACATCCAGCTCGCGTCCATGGCATGCCAGAGAGGCACTCACCACGCGCACTGGCACACACAGGGCCACAATCGATGCCAAGTGATGCCTGGGGGTTAGTCCTTCCTAGGGAGGCCTCAACTATAGTGGTAACTTGGTGAAAACAGCTAGGGTTAAATAGTTATCAACTGCAGTAAACTTAGCCATGCACTAGAGATCAACAGGGAACTACTTGAGGCCAAATAAGTTGTCTGGGATGTTTAGCTATGGAGGGACTATGATCCTGGAGGTTTTGAGGGTAAATGGATCAAGATTTACTGCAGTTGCTTCACAACTGCATATTTGGTCCAGAAATGAAGATCAGCAAGATGCACTCACATGGAGTGTTCAATTGGGCTAATTTTGGGCAAAGCTGAGTCAGTTGGTCATATGATGATGCTCACCAAGTATCATTCCATTTGGCAAAGCCAACATGGTACTTGCTTCACAAACATCTCCTCTCGACAGAAAATTGGAATAATTATGGTGATCAAATGGCTAATTGAAATGATGCCAAATTGGGTGGAGAGATGTTTTATGGGTATAAGAATGATCTGGTAAATTATCAGGATTTTTGAAGCAATATAAAATATACTTGTTTCACAACCTGAAAATATTGCCAGAAACAAAGATTTGCTCTTGTGCTCACATAGATAATTGGATCGGGCTGCAAATGGGTGGAGGGGTTTAATATGAGCACATTAAGGAGTGTTAAAAAGTTCAACTCATTTGTATACTCCTAGCTAGTACTTCCTTCACAAAGCCTTCTGTTTGACAGAAACTTTGAAAAATCACTGAGTAAGATTGTCTAGGCCAATAAATTTGAACTTGTGCATGAGGCAATTATTTGGACATATAAACATGCCCAAAAAGGTTGGGAGCCACTAGGAATAATATAAATGACACTTCCTTCACAAAGTGCCATTCAGGGCAGAATAGGAAATGAATTATTGGGGGATTATTTTTGAACATGGCAATGAATTTTTTTTGCCATATTTGATCAAGATATGACCCAAACAATTTATGATAATTATTTGGGAATTTATGGAGTTATGGAAATATAGGTTGCTTCACAACCTAGGGCAATTTGAGTTATTCCTTTAATAGAAAAGGAATATTCCCAATAAAAAGAATATTGGGATTTGGGCTAGGATGAAAATGACAGGGTCTAGGGAAAGATATGGGAATGAAAAGCCACTCTGGAAGCAAAGAAGAGGGCATCTTCTTCAGTTTCCAGACCACAAAGACACGGAAAAAGAAAACTCAGGCAAAAACCTCGGAAAAACAAAAGAAAAAGAAAGGGCCAAAAATCAGGCTGTCACAAACCTTACCCCCTTAAAGAAATCTTGTCCTCGAGATTTGGTTGCCCAGGGAACAAGTATGAATATTCTGACTTAAGGAAACCGTTTCCAACTCGGGTATCCTTTTTCCTTTATTGTTGTTCCCATTAAATTTTCATCTGACTAACCCTGGGTGGTTTGCTTTACTGTATCCACATTCTGATAGATCTTACTTGGCTTGCTCATGCTTATATAGGCTCCAATTTCTTTTTAGATCTGCTGACTAGTTGAGTGTGATTTAATTATCACGACCGAAATATATGTCCGTCTCACAAATCCAAAAGTGATTTCCGCTGGTTGTGTCATCCGGCACTGACAACCTTTCATGTAATGATGATCAGATTTTTCTGAAGAAAACTCAAGCTCTGACTCATTGCATTGGGTTTTCCCCCACTAAATGCAGGTCCTTTGGGTTTCAAACAGTGAGTTCAGGCATAACCGTTTTCTGACAGGTTCTGACTTATTGCAGTAGTTTTTTGAATCATCCTGACTGGTTCCACTGCCGTGAGTTCGATTCCGTACCAAATATTTGATTGTCTCCTGTCGCGGCCAGCATAAAGGGTTTGGCTTGTATGATAATATCTGCAGACTTGACTGACGATGGTTCTGACGGAAAAATTTTGTTCACGACAGGCTATCCATGATGATTCATATAAGTGAGGACTCAGGCTTCCAGATTGTTATTCCTCATGCCGATTACTCATGCCGTAGGCATATCCATGTGGGTCAATACTGACTTAGACTATCCAGGGGATCTGCACCATGGGGGCCGTGTACAATTTTCATACCTGCATCACTGGTCTTGCTCCTTCATTATTGTTTTCTTGGTATGGATCTTTGGCTGAAAGAGCTGGGCCATGTTGCTTCTTCGAATGACCATAGGTATCTACTGTCGGTGCAATTTTTCAGCAATTGTAGTTTATCCTCATTATCCTTTGTCACACTGCTGTGTATACTGGCTTTCTTCTATTAGCCATCCTCACGTGGTTGTCAGATCCTCATCCTAGTGACTTGTAAGATCTAGATGGTATGCTCACCGCATATATATATATATGATTCTAAGACAGATGTGTATTCTGACTGATTTTTGATTCTGACCAAAATGTTGCGGATCTGACTTGGGATTCACTGCCATATGCTGTCAATTCACAGTGTACTACCTTGTACCAATGTCTTACTAAGGAATATTTGCTGGCTTGTGCTCAAAACTTTCATCGAACAACTTGCTGAAGAAGACTGGGTATTGTGCTTCAGAAGCTTACCCCCTTAAAGACTTTGCTAGGGAAAGACTCAGTATCGTATGCTGGAAGCTTTTGTGGTTGCTTACTGAAGAAGGCAGAGTACCTTTGTATGGAAAATCACACGTGTATCGTACTGAGGAAGGTAGATGAATCTTGCCTTGGAAACTTCTCTGGTATCTTGCGAGGGAAAAGTGGGTTGCTTACACCAGAAACTTCTTATTGTGATATCGGACCGATTTCCACATATACATACCATCTTAATATTTCTGATGTTGAATTCTTGTATGAAACAGGGTTTTACTGGACTATCCTCCTTTCTGAGTATATGCCATATTTTTTTTTGCTTCCAGGTACATCGAGTTCCAAAATCATCCTCAACAAAAAATTAAACTTGTATCTGAGCCATACCTTTGATAATATTTTGTCAACCTTGCACACAATTTATCTTCTTGCTGATTTAATCATTTTGTGGTGATGAGTGCATGCTAATGAAAACTTGATACTGACGGTCCATCCAGGATTTCTTTTGCATCCAGACAAAATATTCCCAATTTCACTGCAGTCAGCTCATAATTCCATTCTGTTTAGCTGAGTTTCCAAATATATGCATTTCTTGCCGACTCTTCGGGTCCAGTGTCGGCTGACAAGCAACTTTCATAGGGGAAAAATTTATAACACCGAAGGCCCAAAGAAAGGAACAACAGAAATGACTAAAACAAAAGCACACAAGCATTCTACTAATATAAGTAATCAAGCAATCATCACATATTACTGCTATTCACACAATAATATGCATGAACACCTAAGCACACAAATCTCGCGGAAACTCCGGTATTGCGGTCTAATAAGATGTGATGATGTGCACGAGGACGAATAAATGTGGGAAAGAATTGGTGTAAACAACGCTACACCAAGTGCTAGCTTAGCCAGGTGACAACCTGAACTAGCTCGGAAGCGAGGACGTACTCGGTAATCATGTAGTGGGACACGAAGGTCGCAACCACATTGTTATAAAGCGGTTGGAAAAAGGTCTGTACTCGTCCAAGAAATAGGATAGCGGGGAAAACACTGAGGCTGCTGACATTGCCCTTTCTTGATAACTAAGATTATTAACGGTTGCCAACACGACAAAATAAAAGAACGATCCGGGATAGAAACATGTCCATCACCGAAACGATAGACGGGACTGAAAGAAAGACATCGACGCGATACCTGAGCACCATTTTGCAAACAGTGCCGGGATCACTTGGCATCACTCTGCTAGGACAGAAATGACACCAAACACCGAAAGAAAAAAAAGGAACTGGAGAAATGCAAAGGTTGATCTGTAGTGGATCCGAACCGATGCCAGTTACACTCACCAGATAAACCGTTAGCGACTAAATAATAATCTATATGCATGCTATGCGACAAACAAATGCAGAAATCAAGTGCAACAAACCAACTAGGGTCTATACTACCGCTTTCTAACGTTCGCGCGGTCTAGGGTGTCCTACAGCCAGACCTGCTCTGATACCAAGCCTGTGGCACCCCGGCTCAGATAAAACCGGAATGCCCCGTATTCCAGCCTAGAGATCAAGATGAAGTCTTCTGGAATATGGCACTTCTTAGCATAGAACAAACCAGCTTTCTATTATTACACGAATATGAATACAAGGTCTCCGATATTACAATGAATAACATTGGTACGATGACACTACGCCATCCTCAGTTGCTCTATGCAAGCAGCTGAACAACTCAAAGCAGCGGAATAACTCTAGCAGCGGAACAACGACGACGGTGGTGAACTCCACTCCGCAGGGACTCTGGCTGGAATGCTTATCCTAGCTCGCACGAACGGAAACCACGACAAGCAAGCAATCAAATCCGGCATGACCTACAAACTAGTATGACACGCCAGGTCAGTACATTGAATGTACTTGCAAGCTCACAACAACCAGAAGCATTCAAGACAAACAACAGCATGGCAATTACAGGTTAAACATGAATTATCATGATATCATCAGAACAATATAACATGAACATGATACAGCTAACACAACATGAACATATTAATCCAACAATACTATCATGCAACATGATGACACTATATGCACCACTTATTCTGCTCGGATTACCTCGTAACCAACACATGCATCACTTACTGTCGGTGTCAAAACCGGCGGATATCGGGTAGGGGGTCCCGAACTATGCGTCTAGGAGGATGGTAACAGGAGACAAGGGACACGATGTTTTACCCAGGTTTGGGCCCTCTTGATGGAGGTAAAACCCTACGTCCTGCTTGATTAATATTGATGATGTGTGTTACAAGAGTAGATCTACCACGAGATCAAGGAGGCTAAACCCTAGAAGCTAGCCTATGGTATGATTGTTGTTCGTCCTACGGACTAAAGCCATCCGATTTATATAGACACCGGAGAGGGCTAGGGTTACACAGAGTCGGTTACAATGGTAGGAGATCTACATATCCGTATCGCCAAGCTTGCCTTCCATGCCAAGGAAAGTCCCATCCGGACACGGGACGAAGTCTTCAATCTTCTATCTTCATAGTCTTGGAGTCCGGCCGATGATGATAGTTCGGCTATCCGGACACCCCCTAGTCCCGGACTCCATCAGTAGCCCCCGAACCAGGCTTCAATGACGACGAGTCCGGCGCGTATGTTGTCTTCGGCGTTTGCAAGGCGGGTTCTCCTTCATGCTTCATGTGTTTGCCGGATAGTGTCCGGTTGCTTCATAAATGTTGCGCTCCTTGGCTTCTACGTCCAATAATGACCTTCTTCCACGTGTCGTACGAATGCGAAAAGCCAGGGTATTCTTACGTTTTACCCCCTAGCTGTGCGAATAAGCCGCCTATAAGAGAGGCGAGGATCCAGATCCAAATCACACCATCCTCCTTCCGCAAGTACTCATTGAGGCGCATCTGACAAAAAATCCATTCCAACATGGACAGTCGACGCGGCTCCTCTTCTCGCACTCCCAGTCCTCAGCCAGGAGATTGGAGGAGATGCTCAGTCCCGCATAGCGAGTTAGTAACGCTCCAAGCAGAGGGATATCTTCCCCCGGCCTTTATGGTTCCGGTACGAGCTGGACTGGCCACCTACAAAGGTGGGAAGCAGGCGGAGAGCGTCCCCAATCCCTCCAAAGGAGAGCAGGTATGCTTCGTCCCCTACTTAATAAGGGGACTCGGATTTCTTATACATCCGTTTCTCCGGGGGCTCCTGGAGTTTTATGGACTCCAACTTCACCACCTCACGCCTGCCTCCATTTTGCACATCGCGGGCTTTGTAGCTCTTTGCGAGCTATTCTTGGGCGTCGAGCCCCATTTTGCGCTGTGGAAGAGGCTGTTTTGCCTCGTACCCCGTTCTTACGAGGGGTCGATATATCAAGTGGGCGGAGCCGAAATATGGCGCATCGCCGGGACCGGATATCTATCCGGAACCCCGAAGAAGGCGTCCAAAGACTGGCCTCCGGAGTGGTTCTATATGGAAGACACCCCGCTGCCGGATCCAGTCCGGATCAGCCTCCCGGAGTTTAGCAACGCTCCTCTGAAGAAACGCCTGAGTTGGTGCCCACGGAGCCCTCAACAGGAAGATGACAGGAGCGTCCACTATCTGATGGGCCGGATACGGTTACTAGCCCATTCCGGATTAACCATGATTGGGGTCATGGCCACATGCATTATGCAAGGGGTGCAGCCGCTCCAATATAGGGGCCACCCCATGTGGGATTTCAACGGGGAGAATGACGCCACCCGTCATGGCCGCACGGGGCCGGGGTCGGCCGCCGATCTGGTGAAGATCCTGCCCGGCTTGTACAAGAGGGAGAAGGAGGACTTCCTCCGCACGAATCCATTGAATGGATTCTCCATGAATAACCCTCGGAGCTGGGTAAACGGACGCTTATATATCTGATCCGTGCTTTCAAAGATAAGTGTCTTACTTTATGATTTCGATGCAGGAACTGCGCCGGGATGTGGAGGGCATAGAAAGCCCAACTCCACAACCCGAGGATCTGGGAAGATCCCTTGATCCGGCCTCCGAAGAGGATCCGGACATAAAGGTGGATTTGGTTGATGGGGTGTTCCACCAGCTCAGCATAGACAATGCTTTAGTCGCCATTACGGCTGACTACCCCGGTTTATGTCCGGCTTCCCAGGTGAGTACGACCGAAGTCCTGACACCGTTACTTTTTAATGCTTATTCCTGACCATCGTGTACCGATGGTGCTTCGCAGGAGGTGCCTTTACAGTGGGAAGCCGAGCCCGCGACGACTAACCAAATGAGGTCAGTGCGGCCCAGCAGGCGGAAGAGGAGTGCGGCGCGAATCGAAACGCCGCCGCAAAGGTATGGTGCACCATTGTCTTTTAAGGGAGAGACACCTGGGAGGTATATTAATGCTCATGATTCTTCCAGGAGAAAGAGCGCTCGCCGGACTGAGTCCGGAGAGGGTGCCAACCAAGCCTCCGCCAGCCAGGCTCGAACGCCTGGTCCGGAGGGGGAGGCAGGCGCAAGGCGCGAGCCGGATGCTCCTCCAACGGAGGATGCCGACGGGTTGTCCGCCACCGGGTCTGAGGTGGAGAGCGCCATGAATCACAGGCGCCGTCGGACAGTTCTTCGTGACGCGTGTTTCTCCCCAGAGGCGTTGAATGCCTTTAATGCGGGAGACGTGCACCTCCGTGCTGCTCAAGATGGTTTAACCAGAGCCACGGAGCAGTATGTAAAAGACATACGGGTGAGGAATTTTAATAGTTATATATGCCAGTAGCCCCCGAGACTTAAAATAGTTAAACTAACTGATTTAAGGATCATTTGTAATGCAGGATCTTATCGAGAAGAATACCCACCTGTCCCAGGAGCTTCAAGAATGCAAGGCCCAACTTGAGTCCGGACTAGCCACTGCCGGGGGAGCCATGGAGACCCCCTCTGGTAATTCATATTTTGAAAAGAGAAGTAGTTTATGAAGTGCAGCGTGCGTGTATAGTCTGACAATAATATTGCAGAGGGTGCCGGACTAGATCTGGATAAGCAACAGCTGCTGCGCCAGTTGAAGGCCGGCGAGAGGGTGCTTATGAGGGTGCAGTAGGAGAGGAACAAACTCCAAGATGCCAACACCCAGCTGGGCGAAGAACTAAAAGATGTTCGGGTCCAGCTGTCTAACTCCGTAAAGGAGAATCGCCGGCTTCGTCGCGGCATTTATAGTAAGTGCTTGAGCAAACTCTTTTGAAAAGAAGAGTTCGGCGAGGAAGTCGATTGACAGAAATGTGTCTGTAGGTGTGCTCACGGGTCGTCCGGCTGAGGAGATGCCTGGTTCCACGGGAGATCCTCTTCCCGAGCTGCTGCAACTACACGAACGTGTTCGGCAGGCGATGAGCAGCGTCGTTCAGGTCTTATGGCCTTCCGTCTCCCTACCCGAGGGTCTTGGAGGGCTTGCTGAGAAACTTCAGGGAGTACAGCGACGTCTCTGTCTGTGGAAGATATCGGCCTGCCGTCAAGGCGCCAGGGAGGCCTGGGCCATGGTGAAGACGCGGTACCCGAAGGCTGACCCAAACCACATGGCCGAGGTCGGACCTGTGGGGCCTGATGGGAAGGAGATCCCTGTGAGCTTGATGTACGGCCAAGTAGAGTTGGCCGCAAAATATTCCCAATAGGACTATAAATTAGACAGCCTGTTAGATGGGATTGAAGAGGAGTACAATCAGTCAGCTTGATGATGTAATTTTAAAATGACATATAGAATGCCTTCTAGCCGGATTGTAGATCGTTTGTCTTTGCGGACCTTTTCGCTTCAACCTCGGGACCCAACAGTCCGGAGTGTGTCCGAATACCCTTACGGTTATAAAAGAACTGGGGCATGCATGGAGACAAGGCGTAGGGGTCATAATTGCTTTATCAGACAAGTGCCCAACTAGCTATGTTATATTACATGGTTAGTAAGAAACATCTTCCAGGGAGAATAGTTCCGTTAAGGGTTCCTTTCCCTGGGAGGCATGCCCTAAAGTGCATGTCCGGACTGCGAAAATAGCAGAAAAAGCATCTGGGGGCAGATAAATAAGTAAGTAATAAATCATCTTTCAGGTCACCGACCAAATATTCCCTTAAGAATGCTAGCCTTTGGCTTCACCCGTCTGAGGTACACATCCGGCTGACCCGGCAGTAACAATCACAGAGGTGCTCCCTTTACCTCCTAGCCGAATAATCGGGAACGTAGGGGTAAGAACAAGAGCCAGGCAACCTGGCTTGGCCAAAACTTAAGTCATATCGATGCATATAATGGTGATCAAAAGGTACATGCGGAAGTATGACACATGTGTTGGGCATGAAGCCCATAGAAATAAGCTTCTGTTAAAGAAGCCCCCAGGTATAACGAGTGCGAGTAGCACATCGAGTAAGTGCAAACAAAGCGCAGATCAGCCCTCAAGGGGTTTGTACTGAAAGAGGGAGGAAAAAGGAGGGAAAACAAAGACAGAAAAAAAATGAAAGGTGGACGGAGGAAGGAGACGAACCCTGAGTTCGGCGCTAGGCGTAAAATCTTCGGAGACAGGTTGCGTTCCATGGGTTTGGCTCGAGTCGGTTATCAGATGTGTTGCATAGACGGTATGCACCACCGGTAAGGACTTGGTCGATGATGAAGGGACCTTCCCATTTGGGCTTAAGTTTGTCCTTTTTCTTGTCCGGCAGGCGGAGAACTAGCTGGCCAACATTGTAAGTTTTGGCCCGTACTTCTCTGCTTTGATATCTTCGAGCCTGCTGTTGATAGAATGCGGAACGGGATTTTGCCACGTCGCGCTCCTCCTCCAAAGCGTCCAAACTGTCCTGCCGATCCAACTCGGCTTCCCATTCCTCGTACATGCGCACGCGAGGTGAGTCATGAATTATATCGTAGGGCAAAACTGCCTCAGCGCCGTATACCATAAAAAATGGTGTGAATCCTGTTGTGCGGTTTGGCGTCATCCGCAGCCCCCAGAGTACGGAGTCGAGCTCCTCTACCCAGTGCGTGTTAGATTCCATGAGGGGCCGCACTAATCTGGGTTTGATGCCGCTCATGATTAGACCATTTGCCCGTTCCACTTGACCGTTAGTTTGAGGGTGGTAGACTGAAGCGTAGTCAAGCTTGATGCCCATGTTTTTGCACCAGAGTTTAACCTCGTCGGCCGTGAAATTCGTGCCGTTATCAGTGATGATGCTGTGGGGGACGCCAAAACGGTGTACTACCCCGGATATGAACTCTATCACAGGTCCGGATTCTGCCGTTTTAACCGGCTTGGGCTCTATCCATTTGGTGAATTTGTCCACCATGACCAATAAGTATTGTGCTTGTGGGTTCCCCCTTTAAGGGGTCCAACCATGTCAAGCCCCCAGACCGCGAACGGCCAAGTGATGGGTATAGTTTTGAGGGCGGTGGGTGGCATGTGGCTCTGATTAGCAAAGAGCTGGCAACCGACGCATCGTTGGACTAAGTCCTGAGCATCTGCCCGGGCGGTCGGCCAATAAAATCCTGTACGGAAGGCCTTGCCTACAAGGGCCCGGGCGGCAGCGTGGTGCCCGCCGAGTCCGGCGTGAATTTCAGCCAGGAGATTTCGCCCTTCCTCTTTGGAGATACACCTTTGAAGGACTCCGGTTGTGCTTTTCTTATAAAGTTCTCCCTCATGGACCTTGTAGGCTTTAGATCGCCGAACTATGCAGCGGGCCTCATTTTGGTCTTCGGGAAGTTCCTGCCTGATTAAGTAGGCTAGGAATGGTTCCGTCCACGGGGCAATTACTGCCAGTATTTCGTGGGCTGAATCTGTTATTTCATTGGCTGAGCCACCGATTGTGTCAGAATGTTCTGTGTTAGGCGATGCAGTTGGTTCCGGATTGTTATTTCCGGACTCCTCTTCCCATAATACAGATGGCTTAAAGAGCCGCTCCAGGAAGATGTTTGGAGGGACGGCGTCGCGTTTTGTGCCGATGCGTGCCAACACGTCTGCTGCCTGGTTATTATCCCGGGCTACATGGTGGAATTCGAGTCCTTCGAACCGGGCTGACATTTTTAGGACGACGTTACGGTAGGCTGCCATTTTCGGATCCTTGGCGTCAAAGTCTCCATTTACTTGGGATATTGCGAGGTTTGAATCCCCGCGCACCTCTAGGCGTTGAATACCCATGGAGATTGCCATCCGGAGGCCATGTAGAAGGGCCTCGTATTCGGCTGCATTGTTGGAGTCCGTGTACATTATTTGAAGCACGTATTGTACTGTGTCTCTGGTTGGGGACGTCAAGACGATGCCAGCCCCCAAGCCAGCCAACATTTTGGAGCCGTCGAAATGCATGATCCAATTGGAGTATGCGCCATACTCTTTAGGGAGTTCGGCTTCGGTCCATTCGGCGATGAAGTCAGCCAAAACTTGCGATTTTATAGCTCGCCGTGGTTTGTAGGTTATGTCAAATGGTAAGAGCTCAATGGCCCATTTTGCAATCCTGCCCATCGCGTCGCGATTGTTCATAATATCGTTGAGAGGTACTTCGGAGGCCACCGTTATGGAACACTCTTGAAAGTAGTGTCGCAGCTTCCGGGATGCCATGAACACCGCATACACTATCTTTTGATAATGTGGGTAACGGGACTTGCATGGAGTTAAGACAGTGGATACGTAGTACACTGGTTTTTGAAGAGGGAATTTGTGCCCTTCTGTTTCTCGTTCGACGACGAGTACCGCGCTGACAACTTGATGTGTTGCTGTGATATATAATAACATCGGTTCGCCCAGGTTGGGCGCGGCCAGGACCGGATTTGTTGCCAATACGACCTTAATTTCTTCGAGTTCGGTCGTGGCAGCATTCGTCCATTCGAAATGTTCGGTGCGCCGGAGGAGGCGATAGAGGGGCAGTGCCTTTTCTCCCAAACGGGAGATGAAGCGGCTTAGAGCCGCCACGCATCCAGTTAGTTTTTGTATTTGCTTGAGGTCTTTTGGGATATCCAATTGTGACAGAGCTCGGATCTTGGCTGAGTTTGCTTCAATTCCTCTACCGGATACAATGAAGCCCAAGAGCTTTCCAGCTGGTACGCCGAAAACACATTTTTCCGGGTTGAGCTTAATGTCATATGCTCGGAGGTTGTCGAATGTCACCCTCAAGTCGTCTACTAGAGTTTCGACGTGTTTGGTCTTGACGACCACATCGTCTACATATGCCTCTACTGTTTTGCCTATCTGGGTGGCCAGACATGTCTGAATCATGCGCTGATATGTTGCGCCAGCGTTTTTGAGTCCGAAGGGCATTGTGTTGAAGCAGAATGGTCCGTATGGAGTAATAAGTGCCGTTGCGGCCTAGTCTTTTTCCGCCATCTTGATTTGATGGTATCCGGAGTATGCGTCGAGGAAGCATAATGAATCGTGCCCTGCGGTAGCATCGATGATTTGGTCGATGCGAGGGAGAGGGAAAGGGTCCTTTGGACAGGCCTTGTTAAGGTCTTTGAAATCAACACAAAGGCGCCAGGATTTGTCCTTTTTTGGTACCATTACCAGGTTGGCTAGCCAGTCCGGATGTTTTATATCTCTGATGAATCCGGCTTCTAAGAGTTTGGCTAGCTCCTCTCCCATTGCCTGTCTTTTGGGTTCGGAAAATCGCCGAAGAGACTGTTTGACTGGCTTGAATCCTTTTAGGATGTTTAGGCTGTGTTCTGCCAGCCTGCGTGGGATTCCTGGCATATCTGAAGGATGCCAGGCGAAAATGTCCCAATTTTCCCGAAGGAATTCTCGTAGTGCGGCTTCTACATCAGGATTCAATTATGACCCGATGGAGGCCATCTTTGTGGGGTCCATTGGATGGACCTAGAATTTGACTACTTCGTCCGCTGGTTTAAAGGAGGTGGACTTGGACCTCTTATCGAGTATCACATCGTCCCTATCCACCATGGAGCGCAGCGCAGTGAGTTCCTCTGCCGCTAGGGCTTCGGATAATGCCTCTAGGGCCAGTGCGGCTGTCTTATTTTCAGCGCGGAGTGCCATATCTGGATCACTGGTGAGAGTGATTGTTCCATTGGGCCCGGGCATTTTGAGCATCATGTACCCGTAATGGGGTATAGCTTGAAAGATTGTGAATGCCTCTCGCCTTAACAAGGCGTGATATCCGCTGCCGAATGGGGCCACTTGGAACATGACCTCTTCGGACCTGTAATTATCCGGCGAGCCGAACACTACGTCTAGTGTGATTTTTCCTGTGCAGCGTACTTCTCAACTAGGGATTATTCCCGTGAAGGTTGTGCTGCTTCGCTCAATGCGGCTCCAGTCAATTTCCATTTTTTGAAGGGTTTCCTTGTAGATGAGGTTTAATCCGCTGCCGCCATCCATGAGTACCTTGGTAAGACGAAAGCCGTCCACTATTGGACTGAGGACCAATGCGGCTGGTGCTCGAGCTATTCGAAATTTAGGCTCATCGCTGGCATTGAAGGTGATGGACGTGTCGCTCCATGGATTTGTTGTTGCTACTTGGTAGACTTCGGCAAGGCTGCGGATTGTTCGCTTCCGCATGTTATTTGATGCGAAAGTCTCGAAGACTGTTAATACCGTACTAGTACTGTTGGGCTGGTTGCCCGGGGCTAGAAAGCCTTCGCCACTTTTGGCCACCTGCTGTAGTATCCAACATGCTCGAAGGCTATGTGTTCGAGTGGCGCCCTCCGTACTGTGGATTTTGCAGGGTCCGTTGAGCCATCCCTCCAGTATGGTTCCGTGCCCTTTAGGGGGGTTTTGCTTTTTGGTTTTTAATCCAGGTGCTTGAGTATGACGCACCCTTTTATTTCGGACTGCGGTTGTATTCAGGGCCGGATTGTCCCAAAACCTGGTTTCGGTTTTCCAGGCACTCTCCATCGCACAGTATTTTTGTACAATGGTCGCTAGGTCGGCGAAGCGTGTAACTTCGCACGACTTATGGCGTTTATGATTCCCTTGTTCGTGCAATTGTTGCAGAAAATTGGAATCGCGCTTTCTTCACGGCAGTCCTTTATCCTGTTCATAACCAGGAGGAATCTGGCCCAGTAATGATGTACTGTTTCATCGGGCTCTTGCCGTATTTGAGATAGATCGCTTATGTTTGGGTGGGCGGGTGGAATTAAGTTCGGAACCCCGCCTGATCTAAGGCTCAAAGGCCAAGAAGTTTCCGGATTTGGAAGCTTGGTTTGTTGGATGCTTTCCAACGAATCTGGTCCGATGCCTGACTTTAGGTTCAATATTTGATTGACGTCCATCCCTCCGCGGGAATCTGGCATGGAGGGATCGGGAATCCGGACATAGCTGGTTTTTAACATAGAAGAAGAGTCGCCACATTGTTCCTCTACCACAACAACATGGTGGGTAGCCTGGGGAGAGTTAATTTCTCTCAGATCGGTTTTAAGCCCAATCTGATCGTAGTCTGTAGCAACTCCCAGGGCGGCGATGCGATCCAAGAGCTCGTTTACGGAGGAGAGCTCCATCGGATCTAGCTGCTCAGCAAATTCCGAGCTGACGTGAAGATCGCTTTTGATGACCTGAGAGGTCATCGTCGGAGCGGTGGCCAAATAGGCGGTCATAAGAAAACCACCTAGCCGGATAGTTTGGCCGGCGGCCAAAGCTCCCTTGACGACGATGCCGTCTTTAAAGACGGGAAAAGGCATCATTTCTGATTGCGACGGCATAGAGGAACTCTCAATGAAAGCACCAATGTCGGTGTCAAAATCGGCGGATCTCGGGTAGGGGGTCCCGAACTGTGCGTCTAGGCGGATGGTAACAAGAGACAAGGGACACGATGTTTTACCCAGGTTCGGGCCCTCTTAATGGAGGTAAAACCCTACGTCCTGCTTGATTAATATTGATGATGTGTGTTACAAGAGTAGATCTACCACGAGATCAAGGAGGCTAAACCCTAGAAGCTAGCCTATGGTATGATTGTTGTTCGTCCTACGGACTAAACCATCCGGTTTATATAGACACCGGAGAGGGCTAGGGTTACACAGAGTCGGTTACAATGGTAGGAGATCTACATATCCGTATCGCCAAGCTTGCCTTCCACGCCAAGGAAAGTCCCATCCGGACACGGGACGAAGTCTTCAATCTTCTATCTTCATAGTCTTGGAGTCCGGCCGATGATGATAGTTCGGCTATCCGGACACCCCCTAGTCCCGGACTCCCTCACTTACCAACCTCGGACTTCACACGATCATCTCAGGATCAAATCAAGCTTGGTATGAACAATACCGTAGTAATCATTAAATGACCACAAGGAGCTTGACCTTTACCCACAATTCTCGTACCACATCACGAATATACAATAACTCGGTATCCTCGATACCATCGTGATCCTTATGGCGATCACAACCCGACCAATGCTTGGTCCCAAACCGTGATCCTTACGGCGATCACAACCCGACCAACACTTGGCCCGTGATCCTTACGGCGATCACAACCCGACCACTAAATGGCCCGTGATCCTTACAGCAATCATAACCAACTTATCCCATTGTTATTAAGCACATTATTCTTATTACTATTGACTCATGGTGTGACCTACTTTCGACCTAGGCCCTTATCCGCGGGCGCGGCTATCGATAGATTTAATATACACTCTGCAGAGGTTAGTACACTGTACCCACACTACGGAACCCATGGCCTCGCACTCCCATTCGGGTGGACCAATGGCATTCCGACAAAACCGTCCTACTGCCATGACACTCTCCCGGCCACTCCGACTCACTCCCCTCTGGGCTAAGTCATGGGTGGCCCCGTGTCTACCTTCAGACACCTCAACGACCACCGTCGTGGCCCAAAACAATAAACCATCCCGAACGGGGACATGTGCACATAACAGCAACAACGGGTACACAAGGCTTATGTCTGCCTACCTGATCAGGGTAGTGCGCGCCCATAACCTTCCCGCGTTGGAGGCACCAGCGAGAGGCACGACAATAGACCCAGTTAGGACCGTCGCATACCGGTAAGCGTGGTTGCACTGGTTAGTATCGATTCAGCGGCACCATGACTTAGCCAATAATTTTTCAAGTTCAATTTAATCCGGTTAACTTGAATGCAAATATGCTGAGCCATGATAAAATGCAGGAACATGATATCAACATAATCATGAGGGTATAACATAACTATCCACCATATCAACAATAAATCATATCCACTGGGCATGGCATACTGACCATCACCAACATCAACATGTAATTCTAGCAAGCATAAACATATGAAAGGTAATACTAGCAGGTAGAACATGATCACAGAGTACAAAACAACATAGCACAAAAGTGAACATGCAAATCTAAACATCACTCGAACAACGATAACCATCTTTTCAACAAGCAAATATTTAATAAGGATTCAAGTTGAAAACCATGGCTACTGCATGACTATCATGCAAGTGGGTATTGTGGCTTGCCTGGGGATGAAGAAGGCACCTGGGAGAAGTGCGGTGAAGTCATGGAAAGATTTGCCGGAAACAGTTCTCTCTCGGAGGGGGCTGTTTACGTGCAAAGGCAAAAAGGTCATTTTCACAGTGTCAAACCATAGTGAAAATGAAACCAACAGAACGGGCTCGACGAAACAAAGAAGTGAGCATTGGTTTCACCTTATTTGGAGCTAGGGTTAAAAAGATATGGATGTTTTTCTGCCAGGGACCCATCTGTAATGAAAATATTTTCAACAAGGGTCCGGAACAGAAAAAGTGAAAGCGTAATCTGGCAAAATACGCCTTCACCTTATCCATCTGAATAGTGGCGGGGCTAGACGCGTGCGGGTCCCACGGGGTGGCGCCCGTCACTTATCCACGAGGGCTGGGCTGGGTCAACGCGGGCCCGGTGGCTGGGTCGCTTACAGGTGGGGCCCGCCGCATCTTCTCTCTCCTCCTAACCTCCTTCTTCTCCCTCCCGCCTGGACGCATCAGGCCGAGAAGGGGAGCTCACCCCGACGAGGCTCGCCGGCGATCCCGGCCACCATACGGGGCGCGTGACCTGCCGACGAGCTCAACAGGACGAGGCGGATCCATTCAGTAAGGACACGGACGCCGAGGAGGATCGGAGCGACTAGGCGGTGGACTCTGGCGGAGATGGCCTCGGGTGAGGTTGGGCTATGGGGCTGCGGGGTACTCCAGCGAGGGGCAAGTAGGTGGGGAGGGTCAGGAGGTCGAGGGGACTCCTCAAGTGGCTACAGAAAGGAGGGGGAGGGCCAGCATTAAGCTAATCTAGCTGAGGCCGATGGCGGGCATGGCGGCGAGGGGAGTCGAGGAGAGCTGGTCTAGCTCAATGGAGGGGTTGGGCAGCAGTATAGGAGCGAGGCGAAGAGCTTGGGGTGATCGGGAGGCCTCGGGGCTGCTTAAATAGCCAAGGGGGAGAGGGAGCCGCGCTGGCGTCGCCGTGGACGCGTGGCCGGCGCCACGGACGCGTGTGCTCATGCATGGGCTCAGGGGAAGGCGACGGAGAGGCACAGGGAGTAGCTCACGGGGAAGAGACGACCAAGGGAGGGGCAGAGGAAGAGGTCGAGCGCCATAAAAGCTCGGTCGGCCATAGATCTCTCGTGGGCGCGCGGCGACGAGCGCTGATAGAGGGGCTGACGGAGGGGGAGAGGGCTCCAGGAGGACGGCGACGACGCGGGGAACATGCTAGACAGGCCCGTGCTCGTTGGGACGCCGAGCAGAGGAGGGGCCCGAGCAAGAAGACATCCAGCTCGCGTCCATGGCATGCCAGAGAGGCGGTCATCGCGCGCACTGGCGCACACAGGGCCACAATCGATGCCAACTGATGCCTGG
Source organism: Triticum aestivum (assembly GCF_018294505.1). NCBI lineage: Eukaryota > Viridiplantae > Streptophyta > Magnoliopsida > Poales > Poaceae > Triticum > Triticum aestivum. Next base: position 543,479,173 of record NC_057804.1, on the reverse strand, counting down.
GGTTTAGTCCTTCCTAGGGAGGCCTCAACTATAGTGGTAACTTGGTGAAAACAACTAGGGTTAAATAGTTATCAACTCCTGAAGTTTACTGCAGTAAACTTAGCTGTGCACTGGTGATCAACAAGGAACTACTTGAGGCCAAATAAGTTGTGTGGGATGTTTAGCTATGGAGGGACTATGATCCTGGAGGTTTTGAGGGTAAATGGATCAAGATTTACTGCAGTTGCTTCACAACTACATATTTGGTCCAGAAATGAAGATCAGCAAGATGCACTCACATGGAGTGTTCAATTGGGCTAATTTTGGGCAAAGCTGAGTCATTTGGTCATATGATGATGCTCACCAAGTATCATTCCATTTGGCAAAGCCAACATGTACTTGCTTCACAAACATCTTCTCTGGAAAGAAACTTGGAATAATTATGGTGATCAAATGGCTCATTGAAATGATGCCAAACTGGTAATTTATCAGGATTTTTGAAGCAATATAAAATATACTTGTTTCACAACCTGAAAATATTGCCAGAAACAAAGATTTGCTCCTGTGCTCACATAAATAATTGGATGGGGCTGCAAATAGGTGGAGGGGTTTAATATGAGCACACTAAGGAGTGTGCAAAAGTTCAACTCATTTGGATACTCCTAGCTAGTACTTCCTTCACAAAGCCTTCTGTTTGACAAAAACTTTGAAAAATCACCGAGGAAGATTGGCTAGGCAAATAAATTTGAACTTGTACATGAGGCAATTATTTGTACATATAAACATGCCCAAAAAGGTTGGGAGCCACTAGGAAAAATATAAATGACACTTCCTTCACAAAGTGCCATTCAGGTCAGAATAGGAAATGAATTATTGGGGGATTATTTTTGAACATGGCAATGAAAATTTTTGCCATATTTTATCAAGATATGACCCAAACAATTTATGAGAATTATTTTGGAATTTTTGGAGTGATGGAAATATAGGTTGCTTCATAACCTAGGGCCATTTGAGTTATTCCTTTAATAGAAAAGGAATATTCCCAATAAAAAGAATATTGGGATTTGGGCTAGGATGGAAATGACAGGGTCTAGGGAAAGATTTGGGAATGACAAGCCACTCTGGAAGCAAAGAAGAGGGCATCTTCTTCAGTTTCTAGACCACAAAGCCACGGAAAAAGAAAACTCAGGCAAAAACCTCGGAAAAACAAAAGAAAAAGAAAGGGCCAAAAATCAGGCTGTCACAACATCATGTTATCTTGCTTAATGCGTTACTCCATTCTTATGAACTTAATACTCTAGATGCATGCTGGATAGCGGTTGATGTGTGGAGTAATAGTAGTAGATGCAGAATCGTTTCGGTCTACTTGACACAGACGTGATGCCTATGTTCATGATCATTGCCTTAGATATCTTCATAATTATGCACTTTTCTATAAATTGCTCGGCATTAATTTGTTCACGCATCGTAATACATGCTATCTTGAGAGAAGCCACTAGTGACATCTATGGCCCCGGGGTCTCTTTTCTATTATATTACATCTCTTTTCCATTATATCGCATCTGGTTTACTATTTTTCTTTCTTTACTTTCCAATCTATACAAAAAAAACCAAAAAATATTACTTTACTATCTCTATCAGATCTCACTTTATGAGTGACCGTGAAGGGATTGACAACCCCTTTATCATGTTGGTTGCAAGGTTCTTGATTGTTTGTGCAGGTACTAGGTGACTTGTGCGTCGTCTCCTACTGGATTGATACCTTGGTTCTCAAAACTGAGGGAAATACTTACGCTAGTTTGATGCATCACCCTTTCCTCTTCAAGGGAAAAACCAACACAAGCTCAAGAGGTAGCAAGATGGATTTCTGGCGCCGTTGCCGGGGAGATCTACGTCAAGTCAAGCCATAACAAGTACCCATCATAAAATCTTCTCCCTCGCATTACATTATTTGCCATTCGCCTCTCCTTTTCCTGTCCCCCACTTCTAAAATGATTTTCGAAAACCTTTGCCTTTTCTTCGCCCCTCTTTCGTTCGTCTCTTTTTGCTTGCTTCTTGTGTGCTTGTGTGTTGGATTGATTTTTGTCACGACGGCTCAAGATAATACTAAATTGTGTGACTTTTCCAATACCAACAACAATGATTTTATTAGCACTCCAATTGCTCCTACTACCGATGTTGAATCTTGTAAAATTAATACCGCTTTGTTGAATCTTGTTATGAAAGATCAATTTTCTGGCCTTCCTAGTGAAGATGCCGCAACCCATCTAAACAACTCCGCTGATTTGTGTGATATGCAAAAGAAGAAAGATGTGGAAAATGATATTGTTAAAGCTATTTCCGTTTTCGCTTAGAGATCGTGCTAAAACTTGGTTCTCTTCTTTGCCTAAAAATAGTATTGATTCATGGAATAAGTGCAAAGATGCTTTTATCTCTAAGTATTTTCCTCCAGCTAAGATCATCTCTCTTAGGAACGATATTATGAATTTTAAGCAACTTGATCATGAGCATGTTGCACAAGCTTGGGAGAGGATGAAATTAATGATGCGTAATTGCCCTACACATGGTTTGAATTTGTGGATGATTATACAAAAAAATTATGCCGGATTGAATTTTGCTTCTAGAAATCTTATAGATTCGGCCGCGGGAGGCACTTTTATGGAAATCACTTTAGGAGAAGCTACTAAACTCCTAGAAAATATTATGGTTAACTATTCTCAATGTCACATCGAAAGATCCACTAGTTAAAAAGTTCATGCGATTGAAGAAATTAATGTTTTGAGTGGAAAGATGGATGAACTTATGAAATTGTTTGCTAATAAAAGTGTTTCTTCTGATCCTAATGATATGCCTTTTTCCACTTTGATGTAGAATAATAACGAATCTATGGATGTGAATTTTGTTGGTAGGAACAATTTTGGTAACAACGCGTATAGAGGAAATTTTAATTCTAGGCCGTTTCCTAGTAATTCCTCTAATACTTATGGTAATTCATACAACAACTCTTATGGAAATTTTAATAATATGCCCTCTGATTTTGAGAATAATGTTAAAGAATTTATGAGTTCACAAAACAATTTCAATGCTTTGGTTGAAGAAAAATTGCTTAAGATTGATGAGGTGGCTAGGAACATGGATAGAGTTTCTCTTGATGTTGATTCTTTTAAACTTAGATCTATTCCACCTAAGCTAGCTATCAATGAGTCTCTCAAATCATGAGAATTTCCATTGATGAGTGCAAAGAAAGAACCGCTAGGATGCGTGCTAAAAAAAGATTGCTTTGTGAAAGCGTGTTCTTGTAGTTTTCATGATAATAATGATGAAGATCTAAAAGTGATTGATGTGACTCCTATTAAATATTTGTTTTCCAAAATTAATCTTGATAAATATGGGACTGGATATGAGTCAACTTTAGTTAAAAGGCGTTCCAATGATTCGGAGTTTTTAGATCTAGATGCAAAAATTGATAAAAGTGGGATTGAAGAGGTCAAAACTGTAAGTACCAATGAACCCACTATTTTGGATTTCAATGGATTTAATTATGATAATTGCTCTTTAATAGATTGTATTTCCTTGTTGCAATCCATGTTAAATTCTCCTCATGCTTATAATGAAAATAAAGCTTTTACTAAACATATCGTGGATGCTTTGATGCAATCTTATGAAGAAAAGCTTGAACTAGAAGTTTCTATCCTAGAAAACTTTATGATGAGTGGGAACCTAATATTAAGATTAAGATTAAATATTATTAATGCTATGCTTTGTGTGATTTGGGTGCTAGTGTTTCCACGATTCTAGAAACTTTGTGTGATGTGCTAGGTTTCCGTGAATTTGATGATTGTTTTTTAAATTTGCATCTTGCGGATTCCACCATTAAGAAAACTATGGGAACGATTAATGATGTTCTTATTATTGCAAATAGGAATTATGTTGCCGTAGATTTTATTGTTCTTGATATAGATTGCAATCCTACATGTCCTATTATTCTTAGTAGACCTTTCCTTAGAAGATTGGTGCAATTATTGATATGAAAGAAGGAAATATTAGATTCCAATTTCCATTAAGGAAAGGCATGGAACACTTTCCTAGGAAAAAAATCAAATTACCTTATGAATCTATTATGAGAGCCACCTATGAATTGAATACCAAAGATGGCAATACTTAGATCTATTCTCGCTTTTATGTCTAGCTAGGGGCGTTAAACGATAGCGCTTGTTGGTAGGCAACCCAATTTTATTTTTGTTCCTTGCTTTTTGTTCCAGTTTAGTAATAAATAATTCATATAGCCTCTTTTTAGATGTGGTTTTATGTTTTAATTAGTGTTTGTGCCAAGTAGAACCTTTGGGAAGACTTGGGTGAAGTCTTTATGATCTTGCTGTAAAAAACAGAAACTTTAACGCTCACGAGATTAGCTGCCATTTTTTACTGGAGAGTTCCTTTAGGTTGATTCTTTTCGAACATGATTAATAGACAAATTCCTCACGTCTAAAAATTTATTCCAGAATTTTTGGAGTTACATAAGTATTCGAAAGTTACATATTACTAGACTGTTCTGTTTTTCACAGATTCTGTTTTTCGTGTGTTGTTTGCTTATTTTGATGAATCTATGGCTAGTATCGGTGGGTATGAACCATAGAGAAGCTGGAATACAGTAGGTTTAACACCAATATAAATAAATAATGAGTTCATTATAGTAACTTAAAGTGGTGGTTTATTTTCTTATACTAACAGAGCTCATGGGATTTTCTGTTGAAGTTTTGTGTTGTGAAGTTTTCAAGTTTTTGGGTAAAGATTTGGTGGATTTTGGAATAAGGACTGGCAAGAGCCTAAGCTTGGGGATGCCCAAGGCGCCCCAAGGTAAAATTCAAGGACAACCAAAAGCCTAAGATTGGGGATGCCCCGGAAGGCATCCCTCTTTTGTCTTCATCTATCGGTAACTTTACTTGAGGCTATATTTTTATTCACCACATGATATGTGTTTTGCTTGGAGCATCTTGTATGATTTTAGCCTTTGCTTTTTAGTTTACCACAATCATCCTTGCTGTACACACCTTTTGGGAGAGACACACATGAATCGGAATTAATTAGAATACTCTATGTGCTTCACTTATATCTTTTGAGCTAGACAATTTTGCTCTAGTGCTTCACTTATATATTTTTAGAGCACGGTGGTGGTTTTATTTTATAGAAATTATTGTTCTCTCATGCTTCACTTATATTATTTTGAGAGTCTTTTAGAACAACATGGTAATTTGCTTTGGCTATAAAACTAGTCCTAATATGATAGGCATCCAAGATGGGTATAATAAAAAAACTTTCATATAAAGTGTGTTGAATACTATGAGAATTTTGATTCTTGATGATTGTTTTGAGATATGAGGATGGTGATATTATAGTTATGCTAGTAGAGTAATTGTGGGTTTGAGAAATACTTGTGTTGAGATTTGCAAGTCTCGTCGCATGCATGTATGGTAACCGTTGTGTAACAAATTTGAAGCATGAGGTGTTTATTTGATTATCTTCCTTATGTGTGGAGGTCGGGATCGCGCATGGTTAACTCTTACCAACCCTTCCCCTAGGAGCATGCTCGTAGTGCTTGCTTTTGATGAATTGTAGGTTTTTGCAATAAGTATGTGCGTTCTTCATGACTAATGTTGAGTCCATGGATTATACGTACTCTCACACTTCCACCATTTCTAGCCTCTCTAGTACCGCGTGACTTTCTCCGGTACCATAAACCCACCATTTACTTTCCTCAAAACAGCCACCATACCTACCTATTATGGCATTCCCATAGCCATTACAAGATATATTGCCATGCAACTTTCCACCATTCCGTTTATTATGACACACTTCATCATTGTCATATTGCCTTGCATGATCATGTAGTTGACATCGTATTTGTGGCAAAGCCACCATTCATAATTCTTTCATACATGTCACTGTTGATTCATTGCACATCCCGGGACACTGCCGGAGGCATTCACATAGAGTCATATTTTGTTCTAAGTATCGAGTTGTAATCCTTGAGTTGTAAATAAATAGAAGTGTGATGATCATCATTATTAGAGCATTGTCCCGTGTGAGGAAATAAAAAAAGAGGCCAAAGAAGCAAATAGAAAAAGAAGCCAAACAAAAAAAATGAGAGAAAAAGAGAGAAGGGGCAATGCTACTATCCTTTTTCCACAGTTGTGCTTCAAAGTAGCACCATGATCTTCATGATAGAGAGTCTCTTATTTTTTCACTTTCATATACTAGTGGGAATTTTCGTTATAGAACTTCGATTGTATATTCCAATGATGGGCTTCCTCAAAATGCCCTAGGTCTTCGTGAGCAAGCAAGTTGTATGCACACCCACTTAGTTTCTTTTGTTGAGCTTTCATACATTTATAGCTCTAGTGCATCCGTTGCATGGCAATCCCTACTCACTCACATTGATATCTATTGATGGGCATCTCCATATCCCATTAATATGCCTAGTTGATGTGAGGCCATCTTCCTCTTTTTTCTCTTCTCCACAACCACCACTCTATTCCACCTATAGTGCTATGTCCATGGCACATGCTCATGTATTGCGTGAAAGTTGAAAAAGTTTGAGAATACTAAAGTATGAAACAATTGCTTGGCTGAAACCGGGGTTGTGCATGATTTGAACATTTTGTGTGACGAAGATGGAGCATAGCCGAACTATATGATTTTGTAGGGATGAACTTTCTTTGGCCATGTTATTTTGAGAAGACATGATTGCTTTGTTAGAATGCTTTAAGTATTATTATTTTTATGTCAATATTAAACTTTTGTCTTGAATCTTTTGGATCTGACATGCAACAATAAAGAAAATTACATTGATAATTATGTAAGGTAGCATTCCACATAAATTTTTTTGTTTTTATCATTTACCTACTCGAGGACGAGTAGGAATTAAGCTTGGGGATGCTTGATACGTCTCCAATGTATCTATAATTTTTTATTGTTCCATGCTATTATATTATCTGTTTTGGATGTTTAATGGGCTTTAATATGCTCTTTTATATTATTTTTGGGACTAACCTATTAAACGGAGGCCCAGTGCCAGTTTCTGTTTTTTTGCCTATTTTAGAGTTTTGCAGAAAAGGAATACCAAATGGAGTCCGAACGGAATGAAACCTTCGCGATGATCTTTCTTGGACCGAAAGCAAACCAGAAGACTTGGAATTGAAGTCAGAAACGCCACGAGGCATCCATGAGGTAGGAGGGCGCGCCCAGGGGGTAGGCGCACCCCCACCCTCATGGGCCCCTAGTAGCTCCACCGACATACTTCTTTCGCCTATATATACTCTTATACCATAGAAACATCAAGGGGAGCCACGAAACCACTTTTCCACCACCGCAACCTTCTATACCCATGAGGTCCCATCTTGGGGCCTTTTCCGGCGATCTGCCGGAGGGGGAATCGATCATGGAGGGCTTCTATATCAACACCATTGCCTCTCCAATGAAGCGTGAGTAGTTTACGGCAGACCTTCGGGTCCATAGTTATTAGCTAGATGACTAATCTTGTGGTGTCCCTTCCCAGTGACAGTAGGTGCGCAAGGCACGTATTGTATTGTTGCCATCGAGGATAAAAAGATGGGGTTTATATCATATTGCATGAGTTTATCCCTCTACATCATGTCATCTTGTTTAATGCGTTACTCTGTTCTTATGAACTTAATACTCTAGATGCATGTTGGATAGCGGTCGATGTGTGGAGTAATAGTAGTAGATGCAGAATCGTTTCAGTCTACTTGACACGGACGTGATGCCTATGTTAATGATCATTGCCTTAGATATCTTCATAATTATGCGCTTTTCTATCAATTGCTCAGCAGTAATTTGTTCACCCACCATAATATATGCTATCTTGAGAGAAGCCACTTGTGATACCTATGGGCCCCGGGTCTCTTTTCTATTATATTACATCTCTTTTCCATTATATCGCATCTCGTTTACTATTTTGCATTCTTTACTTTCCAATCTATACAACAAAAATACCAAAAAAATATTTACTTTACTATCTCTATAAGATATCACTTTTGCGAGTGACCGTGAAGGGATTGACAAGCCCTTTATCGCATTGGTTGCAAGGTTCTTGATTGTTTGTGCAGGTACTAGGTAACTTGTGCATCGTCTCCTACTAGATTGATACCTTGGTTCTCAAAACTGAGGGAAATACTTACACTACTTTGCTACATCACCCTTTCCTCTTCAAGGAAAAAACCAACGCAAGCTCAAGAGGTAGCAGACAGCAATACCGGCACCGGAGACAACAATACTCCGGATAACGCCGAAGACCAAGAAGCCCCTATTGAACCAACATCCGAGCATGATGATTGGGAGGATGGGTAAGTCAACCCCGACGATCCTATTGGGAACGAGGGCTCGGAGCATAGTTACTACTTACCGATCTCCGAAGAGGACGAGAGCCTCGGCGACGAAGATTTCATCGTGCCAGAGGAACCCCTCGAACAAGAGCGCTTTAAGCGCCGGCTAATAGCCACGAAAAGAAGCCTGAAAAAGAAGCAGCAGCAGCTTCAAGCTGATCAGGATCTGCTCAATGATAGATGGACTAATGTCATGGCAGCTAAGGAATACGGCCTCGAATGCCCAACCAAGAGTTACCCGAAGCGCAAGCTGCTACCCCAATTCGACGATGAGGCCCCAGAGCCTATACCACCAACGCATAACGCTGTCGATGGACCTGACCGACCACCACGTGGCCGGGACAGAGCGGAAACTCAAGCCGAACACCAGCATGCACCACCCCGCCATAAAGGCAGAGAGACAGCGGCTGCAGGATACACTTATGACCTACGATAGGACCTGGATAATAGAGCCGTTCACACCAGATCAATCTATGGATCAAGGGGGCATGCCCCAGTGCGAGAAGACGGCCATCAGGCCTGGCGCCACAAGCACACCTTCACCCAGGCCTAAAACTGCATACGGACTCCATCCGAACTGCGTCATGACGTTGCCCGATACAGAGGTGCCGCACACCCCCCTATGCTTCACCGATGAGGTAATGGAGCACTAGTTCCCAGAAGGGTTTAAACCCGTGAACATTGAATCCTAAGATGGCACAACGGATCCCGCAGTATGGATTGAAGACTTTCTTCTCCACATTCACATGGCTCGCGGTGAAGATTTACAGCCATCAAATACCTTCCCCTAAAACTTAAGGGACCAGCTCGGCACTGGTTAAACAGCCTCCCAGAAAACTCTATTGGAAGCTGGGAATACCTAGAGGTTGCCTTTAGAGACAAGTTCCAAGGCACTTATATCCGGCCTCCGGACGCCGATGACCTCAGTCACATAGTCCAGTAGCCTGGAGAGTCAGCCAGGAAATTTTGGACCCGGTTCCTAATTAAAAAGAACCAAATTGTTGATTGTCTGGACGCCGAGGCTCTAGCAGCCTTTAAACACATCATTCGTGACGAATGGCTCACCCGACACCTCGGCCAAGAAAAACCAAAGTCCATGGCAGCCCTCACATCACTCATGACCCGCTTTTATGCAGGTGAAGATAGTTGGCTAGACCGTAGCAGCAACAATATCAGCAACTCTGGCACCTCTGAAGCTAGAAACAGCAACAACAGGCCCCGACGCAACAAAAACAAGCGTCGGAGTAACACTGACAATGCCGAAGACACAACGGTCAATGCCGGATTCAGCGGCTCCAAACCCGGTCAATGGAAGAAGCCATTCAAAAGAAACAAAGATGGTTCATCTAGCCTGGACCGAATACTCGATCGACCTTGCCAGATTCACGGCACCCGTGACAAGCCTGCCAACCATACCAACAGAAGTTGTTGGGTCTTTAAGCATGCCGGTAAGTTAAACACCGAGCACACGGGGAAAGGGTCGCCCAGGAAGGATGACAACGAGGAGCCTCGCCCACCGAACACAGGGGGGACAGAAGAAATTTCCCCCCGAGGTCAAAACAGTGAACATGATATACATTACTCACATCCCCAAGAGGGAGCGCAAGCACGCGTTAAGGACGTCTATGCGATAGAGCCAGTTGCCCCAAAATTCAACCCATGGTCAGCATGCCCGATCACTTTCAATCGCAGAGACCATCCGACCAGTATCCATCATGGAGGTTCATCCACGTTGGTCCTCGACCCAATTATCGATGGATTCCACCTCACAAGAGTCCTCATGGATGGCGGCAACAGTCTTAACCTGCTCTATTAGGACACAGTCCGCAGAATGGGTATTGACTCATCAAGAATCAAGCCCGTCAAAACTACCTTCAAAGGAGTAATACCTGGTGTAGAGGCCCATTGCACGGGCTCAATCACATTGGTGGTCATCTTCGGTTCGCCGGACAACTGTCGAAGTGAAGACTTTTTCTTTGACATCGTCCCTTTCCACAGTGGCTATCACGCACTACTCGGACGAACTGCATTTGCCCGCTTCAATGCGATCCTGCACTATGCCTATCTAAAACTCAAGATGCTAGGACCATGCGGTGTTATAACAGTCCATGGAAACATGGATCGCTCCCTCCATACTGAGGAACACACCGCAGCCCTTGCAACGGAAGTACAGGTCGGCCTTATCAAGCCAAACTCCACATCGGCAGTCAAGCCCCCGGACCCTGTCAAACGAATTCGAACTACCCTAGAGAATGACTGTCCAGCTCGTCAGGAGCTCTATTAGCAATTCGGCCTCTATCTTAGCCCCGAACTACGGTGTATGTACCGCGTGCGCATAACTACGCACTAAAGGTACCATGGGCGATGATGGAGGCATATCAAGGATAAAATCCACAATACGGCTCGACTATACCTGGACCCTCATATCTACCTTTTTCTTATCTTTGTTTTTTCAGGTTCCCTACAACCCACATCACCTGTTTATGGTGCCAAGGGCCCTTTTCCCGGCCCCTTATGAAAACCTGCTCAGTGATCCTCTCAAAGGATCACACACCAAGGCAAAAAGTAGCGCAAATGTATGGCAGAGTATCTAAAGGATCTTCAAAGATCACCTCTTCCCCTTTTTACTACCTGTCCACAACTTTCCCTTGTGCTTGGCATGTAAAATAGCCCCGATGCTTATAGCATTATCTGTACAAATACGTCTTGACGTATCAGTCAGACTATAATGAAACAGTTTTTTGCCCAACCTATTTGGTACTGGCTTATTTCTTAATCTGTATTCCCTCTTTTTCTTTAGTCCGATTGTCATGTACACCTCGACACGACTTAAATCGCCAGGGCTCCATTCAGACGCGTACACTTCTTCAAAATACAATAAGTCCAAACACTTTTTATAGTACAATTCGGCGTCCCGAATATAGCATTATATGCATCGGCTCCAAATCATGTCTTTGGTCAATAGTTGGGTTGCCCAGCTCCTGTTGTTACTACCTTACGTTCTGCTTGTTCGACTAAGGTAGTAAAGGGAGAACTACTGCGATTGTGTTTCTGGCTTATCCGGATAAACACCTTAGTAGAGAAACCCAAAAACTGACTGTCATGATGCGGCGAGAGCTGGTCAACTATTCGGCGACTAATTAAAAATCTCTTGCAATTTTTTCCGCGTTATGCGATGGACCGGTTTTCACCGGGACGGGCGTCTACAACACCCATGTTTGGACCATCAAAGAATACTAGGGGCTGCGCCTACAATCTTATTGTCAAACTCCTATGGCTAAGTGAGAGTAATAAAGTCGCATAGTCTGATAGCCTGGTTCGCCACACTAACACCTCCTTCAAGGACCAAGTCGTTGGGTTAAGTGTGTTTTTGTGCTGTTCTGAACACCCTCGTACTATTTACGTGAGGGGCTGAAGTCGACGACTGGCCAACTCTCAGATTCAATAAACAGCCGCAATGGAGGGAAAATAATTTCAGATGAAACAAGAAAAATATTATACAAATGACTTGTTTTCATAAATACAAAGTTTGGGCAGCACAGGTACATTCATTCAAAAACGATGTCCTTCAAACACTGGCCCTCTACAATGCGGGGGCCTTCAAAGACGTCGTCGAAACACTGCTCCGGCGTACGGTGCTCCTTGCCTGCGGGAGGTCCCTCGGTTGCAAGATTGGTGGCATTCATCTTCACCCATTGCACCTTGACACGGGCGAAGGCCATCCGGGCACCTTCTATACAGACTGGCTGCTTTATAGCGTCAAGCCGTGGGCAGGCATTGACTAGCCGCTTCACAAGCCCAAAGTAGCTGCTGGGTATGGGTTCGGCTGGCCAAAGATGGACTATAATGTCCCTCATCACCAGTTCGGCCACCCTATGCAGCTCGATCAGCTATTTCAACTGATTACTAAGGGGCACAAGATGCTCTGGCGCAAGGTACTGCGACTAGAACAACTTCTCTGTTGAGCTCCCCTCTTCGGCTCGGAATAAATTCGTAGCATCAGCAATACTCCTGTATAGATCCACAAACGCTCTTGTAGAACTCCGAATGTGTGTTAGTAAGGTGTACTTTCTCCTTACAAATTTTCTCTGCATATTAAAGGCCTTACCCACTGCGATCTGCTTGGCCTCTCGGATCTCCCGACAGGTGCCTTGGGCTTCAACCCGGGCCTCCTTTGCACTTTGGAGTGTCATAGCAAGTTTGGAGTCTCGATCTGACACCTTCCGCTCCAAGGACTCTTGCTTATAGCATCCTTGAGCTCTTGTTGGACTTCATCCAACCTCACTTCATGTTTTCGGCGGGCGCTCGCTCCTCGTCCGCCCCTTTCTTGGCCTCAGCCAGCGCACTCTTGAGGGCCTCGACCTCAGACGCGTCAACTATGAGCGTAATCATAAAGCTCATTTAGATAACAAATCGGAACTCATATCATTACAGATATGCTTCAGTATCGCATACCTTGCTTTTCCTCCAACTTACGCTTTGGTTCGGACACTTCGGCGGCATGCGAGGTTGCCACTAGCATCGAAGCCTATTCATCAAAAGAGATATATATGTTAGCTCCTATGAAGCATTATTCGATCCTCTGTTCGGCCTTTCTTCCATGGGCCATGAAGATACGAGATAGAAGGCCTTCTCCCATGTCCGGATGGGAGTCACCTTTGCATGGATGGCAAGCTTGGTGTTCGGATGTATAGTTTCCTTCCTCTATAAACCGACTTTGTACAACCCTAGTCCCCTCCGATGCCTATATAAACCAGAGGGCGTAGTCCGTAGGGACAATCACAATCATACAGGCTAGACATCTAGGGTTTAGCCATTACGATCTCTAGGTAGATCAACTCTTGTAACCCCTATACTCATCAAAGTCAATCAAGCAGGAAGTAGGGTATTACCTCCATTAAGAGGGCCTGAACCTGGGTAAACATCGTGTCCCCTACCTCCTGTTACCTTTGATCCTTAGGCGCACAGTTTGAAACCCCCTACCCGAGATCTGCCGGTTTTGACACCGACAGCGACCCCTTTGATAGGATAGTTTTGAAGAGAAATGGGACGGAAGCCAGTGGGGGAGCGAGCATCATTATGATTTGGAAGTAGGATTATGAGGGCCTGGTTAAGGCAAGAGATATCGCTTTTTTGGGCATGAAAGTCTAAAAGGAATTGAGTTATCTTCCCTTTGAGGATGTGCCAATATTTACGGTAGAACCCAGTGTTGGGGAATGTAGCATGCAATTTCAAAAAAAAATCCTACGATCACGCAAGATATATCTAGGAGATGCATAGCAATGAGAGGGGGAGAGTGTGTCCACGTACCCTCATAGACCGAAAGCAGAAGCATTAGGTTAACGCGGTTGACGTAGTCGAACGTCTTCACGATCCAACCGATCTAGCACCGAATGTACGACACCTCCGAGTTCAGCATGCGTTCAGCTCGATGACGTCCCTCGAACTCTTGATCCAGTAGAGGGTCGAGGGAGAGTTTCTTCAGCATGACGGGCTTCGCCTAAGCACTACAGCGCTATGACCGAAAGTGTAAACTGTGGAGGGGGGCACCGCACACGAATAAGAGAACAATTGATGTGCCTTTGGGGTGCCCCCCGCCCCCATATATAAAGGAGGGGAGGAGGAGGCCGGCGGTCAGGAGGGGCGCGCCATGGGGGGGAGTCCTACTAGGACTCCACTCCTAGTAGGATTCGCCCCCCCCTTTCCTTTCTTCTATCGGAGAGAAAAGGAAGGAGAGGGGGAGGGAGAGGGAAAGGGGAGCGCTGCCCCCTCCCGTAGTCCATTTCAGACTTGCCATGGGGGAGCTCGCGGCCACCCCTTGCGGCCCTCCTCTCTCTCCACTAAGGCCCATGTAGGCCCAATACTTCCCCGGGGGGTTCCAGTAACCCTTGGTACTCCGGTAAAATACCCGAACCACTCGAAACCATTCCGATGCTCGAATACTACCTTCCAATATATGAATCTTTACCTCTAGACCATTTCGAGACTCCTTGTCATGTCCGTGATCTCATCTGAGACTCCGAACAAACTTCGGTCACCAAAATACATAACTCATAATACAAACCGTCATCGAACGTTAAGCGTGTGGACCCTACGGGTTCGAGAACTATGTAGACATGACCGAGACACATCTCCGGTCAATAAACAATAGCGGAACCTGGATGCTCATATTGGTTCCTACATATTCTACGAAGATCTTTATCGGTCAAACCGCATAACAACATACGTTGTTCCCTTTGTCATCGGTATGTTACTTGCCCGAGATTCGATAGTCGGTATCCTCATACCTAGTTCAATCTCATTACCGGCAAGTCTCTTTACTCGTTCCATAATGTATCATCCCGTGACTAACTCCTTAGTTACATTGCTTGCAAGGCTTATAGTGATGAGCATTACCGAGAGGGCCTAGAGATACCTCTCCGATACACAGAGTGAAAAATCCTAATCTAGATCTATGCTAACCCAACAAATACCTTCAGAGACACCTGTAGAGCATCTTTATAATCACCCAGTTACATTGTTGTGATGCCCGGATAATTAAGCTACAGTAATTCCTTGCTAATGATGCCACGTCATCATGACTACTGTTGTTAAACTTGCGTTGGTTCGAAACCGGTTCAAATTTGAAATTCAAATCAAAGTCCAAAATTCAAAATTTTCAAACATGAAAACTAAAATGTTGATCATGTGACAAATATTCACTTCTTATTTATGGTGGTGAACCAACATTTTTTGTAAAGTGTTTAGTGCACAAAAATAAAATAAAACAAAGTGCAAAATAAAAAAAATAGAAAAGGCCTCCCCTCCCCCGTGGGCCTCGGCCCACACCCAGCCAGCCCACCCCATGCCTCCGCTGTGCCTAGATGGCCCAACCCCCCCACTACTAACCCCCCGCTGGCAACTAACCCTAGCCTGATCCACCCCCCCACATGCGATCCCCTCGACCCCCCC